>NW_024378734.1:2500-12566 GCF_016835505.1 Polypterus senegalus
AGCGTACTACTGATTAAGCTTATCTGTAAAGGGAAAGTTTTTCCCCCCCCAAACAGATTCTTCTCAAAAGCTGGGTTACCAGGAAGCATTGATAGAAACCCGCAGTACCTCCCATTTTTCACCTCAACGGGCCCTGGTTTATCATTGCCCGAAAGCACCCGGTGATTTCTGTTTTCCTTTTGGCAGCATTTCATTAAAGGCGTCTGTTTCCCCAAAGGAACTTAGTCCTGTTTGTTGAAAGGATGTTATGGATGTAAACACTGGAATAGCACTTTTTTCTTCTGAATTTTTATGTTGATCAGGGACCAGAGATCAGAATATTCCTGTCTGAAATAACTGATGTCTGTTTTATTGTAAAACTGAAAAACCACACGCGCGGCTTCCCCCAAAACACTCAAACTCACAAATAGTGTTGCGCACACACTACTGATTAATGTATTTTCAAGGGCGATCATTTTTCCCCAATAAAGCTTTAGTTAGATCAAAGTTAAAAAACTCTGGTGATTTCTATTGTTCCTTATTGGCAGCATTTAATTTAAAGATGATTAAAGTCAAAAAAGGTGAAAGGGTCTCTTATTTTTGACAGGCGATCTTTTTAAGGTTAAAAAGCATTTTTGATTAACTACAAAGAAAATAGTTATTACTTACCCTCTTTGCTTCAAATTGGCTTTTTAAAAACCTTTTGATATAAGTTGTTTATGCGGTATAAAATAAAAAAGTAGTGTTCAAAATTATAATCGCGTATCTAACGGGGAAGAGGTGGTGGTAGGAGTAAGATTGCTGACTCGCAGTTAAATGATCCTGGTTTGTGTCGGAGGCTTCCTTTCTTATTTTATTTATTTTAAAATTGCGAGTGGTAGAAAAGGCTATAAAAAGAAAAGGAATTCATAACATTATTATTATTTTTAAATTATTATTATTTTTAATTAATTATACGGGGAATGCGTGATAAAAATTCATAACTGCGTAGTGGGTATGAATTGGGACACTATGTTCACAATACCACGATTCATTGAAAAATTACACAGCAAAGGTGCACATACAATACAAACATAATGTGTATATTATAAGTAAAGGTTCATATAAATTAATTATATACAAATTTTTAACAAGTTGAGAGATGTCAACTGGTTAAAATCGCAAAGTATACATGTTTTTGCTTTATAGTCCACATATAGTGTATGTATATTATTAAAATAATGATATAAATCATATAAAATGGTATAGAATCTCGTCTTATCACATTTTTTTTGTATCATATTTCTTCAAAGCTTTTTATAATTAGTTTGCTTTAAAAAATCTTGTGAACGTTAAAAATGCTGATCTTAATCGATTTGTTTTAACGCATGCTCCGTGCAAAATCTGTCATATCTGTTAGTAAGACCCCCCGGCGTGTCCTGATTCTGCGTTCTAAGGCTGCAGGGATATACGCTATTCCGTTTTACGGGGGTGCTCTGTGATTGAGGCGGATAGTAAACTTTGTTAAAATGATATCGAAAAATACCAGTCGTCAGTTGTGTTTCATCAAAGAAAAACGTGGATTAAGATTTATAAATATCAGTAATTATCTGGAACCTAGTTAACAACAAAGATTTAAAAAGGGCTCTTTAAAAATAATTACAATCCATTGTCATGCTATAAGTGGCAGCCTTTTAAACCTTACAGGTGGTTTTCCCATGAAAAAAAAATCCGGGGAAGGTTTGTTGAACTCAAATTTCACCTCCGCCATGTGAGTCATTAAAACTATTGTAATGAAATATGTTCTATATAAATAAATAAATAAATTCTTCACCCCCACCCTTCCTCTTACTTTGGGAGAGGAATCTATTTCACAGCAGGTTTTCAATTATCCTATAAAACACACAGGAGTTCTGTGCACCTTTTTTCATGGGAGATTAAAACTCATCAAATATAAAACTTTTAGCAGCCTGTGGTATTTCCTCATCTGTAGTGGCCCAATTACAAAATAAACGCAGAGGCAGTTTAGATTTCACGTTTCTTTAATAAGCCTATCAGACAGTCTTTTATAGCACTTTCATAGATTGTGTCTCTAATCCCTTCTAGCAGAGGAGACACTTATTTCCACAGCTCCTCTGCTTGTAAATTAATACTTTAATTAAAAAACTTCCACAGTTTATTTAAAGAGATTGAAGGAAGTCTTCTATATCACTTTTGTCTACTATGTCCTTACTCATCCACTAATTAAAAAAAAATCAAAGCGTTTAAACTGTTTTTTTAAGTATGTCTATGAAAATGCTTGGTACCCAAAGAAAAATGCTATAAATGTAACATTATTATTTATTATTATTTGGTTTTAAAATCCAAATAAACCTGATGGACTTCTTCCATGATATGTGCCACATGGGTATCAACAATGTCAACTGTTAGGTAATTTTGTGATCAGTTTGTTTAAAAGTATATTAAGCAAAAAATAAATTTTCATCATCTTCTCATTTCTAATTTGGCATTTCAGGTTACAGTATATACTGCAAATATAAATTTAAATTGTAACCTGACAATTATTTACTTTCGTCTGGCATTTTCCATAAAACAGCTCAATATGTGCACAAAGTAAAAGGTGATCACACAAATTCTGACATTAGCATGACTGTTGAAGGAAAAACATGTATTAGAAAGTATTCTATGGGTTTTCATAAATGAATCTTTTATATATACCTTTGAGGTTTCTTGAATATTTGTAATCAGGTTTTAAATTTTTTTGGTTTTACAGCCATTACAGATCAACAATCCCCAACATGGTCATTGTCAGAATAAGTCTAACTTTTCCTGATCCTTTAAATACATTTTCGGGTTTTTCACTACCCATCTGAAGAGTTGGCATCTGGTTGGGTGACACTTTTAAACAGAATGAGGGGCGTCAGTGTGCAAGCACTAGACTGGCTTTCTTTCCCGTCTCATTTTTGTCTTCTGGCCCAAGCCTGTAATCTCTTTTGTAAATGGTGTCTTGGATAGGGGACAGATACTCAATTTTCAAAAGGGTATATTTAAAACAATACTAAAAAATATTTTGTGTATGTGTGCTTTTGTTGTAAGTGTTAGATCCATTGAAGAGTCAAATAAACCAAAGAAAATGTACATTTGCAGGTTTTGTTTGAAGTGTTTTACATTATAACCAATTTTTATTAATTGCTGCGTGAATATAATTTTTCAAGGGGGTGACCTTTACTTGTCAAAAAAAACAAGCAGGGCAACAGGAGGAATATGAAAGTTATTTGTTGGTTTATGGACAAAAGTTTAAAGAAGTTCATGCCAGTCTATCGGTTTTACATTCTGGTATTTATAAAACTGCTGATATTATTTCACAAAATTTACTGGCCTGGTTTTATGTGACATTAAAATGGCTCATTTTCTGATAATTATAATTTATTTGAATTAAAAAACTATAATTGTCCAGAACAGAATCAATAAAAAAGTTTTAATATCTCGTTGCTGTTTGTCAGACTCTTTAATTGACTTGTCCTACAAATGTGTATCAGTGGATATTTGGTACTTCATTTGACAAATAATTTAATTTTCCAATCTCATATATTTCAGATAGATAGACAGATAGAACTTTACTTGTCCTCTAAGGAAAAAGTGTCTTCTTTTTTTAACAGATGCTGAATGAATAAATAAATTAATATTAATATAATGAAAAAAAAAGCCAATCCCAAAAACAATTTGAGCTGTCTAATGTTCATTCTGCAAAGCAACAGTTGGGCTCACAACTCTGGCCTAAAACTCAGCTGTAGAAGTAGGGGTCCCTTTGAGTGGAGAACAATGGGACACAACAGACTTGAAAGTGATGTAGAAGACTTTCATCAATCTTTTACCATGGTTTCAGATTATCAGGTTCATTTGAAACAACAGACAGGGTGCACACAAGCCCATTGATCTGCCCCCAGCCATGAAATGAGTGTTGCCTGTAGGGAATAGGATGCAGACACATAGTGGAGAAGATTATATAGAAAACTATATCTACAACCTTTTAAAATGAATTTTACATATTTTACCTCTTCAGTGTTCATTTTGTAATCAGCAGTCAGAGGGCACACATTTTACGACTCTGCAGCAGCATGGAAAAAAGGCGTCCGACCAGTGGATGAGACATGCGTTTTCATTCCAATAGTTTTAATGACTACATGGCGGAGATGAAAATTTGGGGTTCAACAACAAAACCTTTCCGTGGATTTTTCCCCTTTTTATTCCCAGGAAAAACCACCTGTGAAATTTTAAGACAAGCTGTCACTTATAGCATGACAATGGATTGCTACATTTATTTTAACGAGCTGTCTTTTAAATGGCTTTGTAAAGTGTTACTGGGTGTCGTGCAATGTATTATTATTACTGATATTTTACTAAATCTTATTATCCACGTTTCTTTGTTGATGAGCCCAGTTGAAGATTTTTTTGGTAACAGAACAGTAAACAAGCCAAAACGACTGAAAAACTTCAACTGACTGGTATTTTTGATATCATTTTTTAAAAAAGTTTACTATCCGCCCTCAATCACAGACCACCCCAGTAAAAACGTCAATAGCATTTAATATCCCTGCAGCCTTAGACATCAGGACATCGCTGGCGTGGGTGTTTACTAACAGATATGACAGCATTTTCCGCGGGGGTGCGTTAAAACAAATTGGTTAAGATCAGCGATTTTCACGGTTCACATGTTGGTAAGATTTTTAAAGCAGAATATTAAAACGTCTTTGAAGGAATTTGACACAACATAAGTCTAAGGCGCGATTCATATACCATTTTGTGGATTTTATATCATTATTTTAATAATATACACTACACTATATGTGGACTTAAAAGCAATACATGTATAATTTAGGTGCATTTTAACCGTTGACATCTCTCAACTTTTTAAAAATTTTTATATAATTAATTCATATGAACCTTTACTTCAATAATATACACATTTGTTTGTATTGATGTGCACCCTTTCTGTGTAATTATTTCAATGAACTCGTGGTATTGTGAGCACATGTTCCCCAAATTTATACCCCACTCCATGGGCTGAATTTGATCCCCATTCACAAGTATAATTAATAATAAATAATAATAATAATAATGTTATGAATTCCTTACTTTTTATAAGCCTTTCTTACTACTCGAAGCAATTTGTAAAATAAATAAAATAACAGAAAGAAGCCCCGGACAAACCAGTGATCATTTAACTCGAGTCAACAATCTTACTCCTACACCACCTCTTCCTGTTGAAAAGCGCATTATAATTTTGAACACTACTTTTTTTATTTTATACTCCATAAACAACTTATATCAAAAGGTTTTTTAAAAAACCAATTTGAAACAAAGAGGGGTAAGTAATAACTATTTTCTTTTTTAAGTCAATCAAAAAAGTTAAGCCTTAAAAAGATCGTCCTGTCAAAATAAGAGACTCTTTCACATTGTTGACGTGAATCATCTTTAAATTAAATGCGCAATAAGGAATAATAGAAATCACCGCGCTGCTTTCTAACTTTGACAAACTAAAGTTGTATTGGGTGAAAAAAATGATCTTCCGTGACAGATACACTTAATCAGTGGTGTGCGACACACGATTTGAGTTTAGTGTTTTGTGTTGTGTTGGCGGTGTGTGGTTTTTTCCCGTTTTTCAATAAAACAGACATCAGTTATTTGTGAAACAGGAATATTCTGATCATTCTGGTCCCTGATCACTGATAAACATTCAGAAAAAACAGTGCTATTCCAGTGTTTACATCCATAACATCCTTTTTAAAAAACAGGACTAAGTTCCTTGGTGAAACAGATAGCCCTTTAATGAAATGCTGCCAGCGGTAACAGAAATCACCCAGGGCTTTCGGTCCCAAAGATAAACCAAGCGTCTGTTGAGGTGAAAAAAAGGGAGTACTGCGGTTGCTATCGTGCTTCCTGGTAACTCAGCTTTTGAGAAAATCTGTTTTTTGGGGTGAAAAATAATTGCCCCCTTTACAGATCACGGCAATCAGTATACGTACGACCCCGATTTGTGAGTTTGAGTGTGTGTGTGGCGTGTGCGTGCTTGTATGTGGTTTTTGGGTTTTTCTTAAAACAGTTAAACATCAGTTATTTGTGAAGCGGGAATATTCTGGTCATTTTTATCCCTGATGAACATTTAAAAACAGAGCAACTCAGGTTTTTCCCCCATCATCCATTCCCGCAAATGGGGTAAGCTCCTTGCTGAAGCAGATGTTTAATGAAATGCTGTCGAATAACAAGATATACGGGTGACTTTCCACCCAAAATAAACCAAGCGTCTCTAAGGTGAAAAAATGGGGCGTACTGTGGTTTGGGTTAATGCTTTTGGGAAAAATCTGTCATGGGAGGGACAAGAGGCGAGGTGAAGGTCAATGAGTGAGGGGGGCGGGGGAGGCAAAGAGGCAGGTATCTGTGCGTGTGTTTTTAAAAAATGAAAGGGAAAAAAAATGCTTTGAAATCGAGGACCCCAACCAAGGCCGCTGTACAAAACAAACGTGGCAACAGGCATCTGCTACTTGTATAAAATGTGCACAATAATTACAACAGTGTTGAAGCAATGATGAAGCAAAAGGGAGCTGCTAAACATTGGTGGCCGCGTTGTGCCTGCCCATAAATCCCAACCAATGTATATATCTGAACCGATCTATGAACCAATTTTATATCCAGACGGATTATCTTAACCCGATGTATATATCTAAACCAATCTATATCAACCAATATATAATCTCAACCAATGTATATATTTGAGCGGATGTATTAAACCAAGTATATATCTGAGCGGATGTAAACTCAACCAATGATATATATCAGAGCGGATCTATGCAAACCAATTTTATATATATCTCAACCCAAAATATCTAAACCAATGTATATATCTGACGGATGTATTCAAACGATATATATATCTCAAACAATATATCCCAACAATGTATATATTTGAACGAAATATATATCTGAACGGATGTAATAAAACCAGTATATATTCAAACCAAGTATCTGAACCGAAAATATATCGACCCAAAGTATATATTTACAAACCAATCTTTTTTTTCCTGAGCGCCCTCATAATATATATGTATATATATATTAAAATATTTGATATATATATATTGTATATATATGTGTATATATATATGTGTATATATATATATATATATATTTTGTTATATATATATATATATATATTATATATTTATATATATATATATATATGTTATATATATTTATAATATATAAAATATATTGTATATATATATATATTTTATATATATATATATATATATATATGTTTTATTATATTAAAATATATATATGTGTATATATATATATATATATGTTATATATATATATATATATATATATATTTATATATATATATATGTGTATATATATATATATATATATATATGTGTATATATATATATATTTTTATATATATATATATGTGTTTTTAATATATATATATATGTGTTTATATATATATATATATTGTTAATATTATATTTTTTTTTATATATATATATATATTGTATATATATATATATATATTGTGTATATATATATATATATATATGTGTTATATATATATATATATATGTGTATATATATGTGTGTATATATGTGTGTATATATTCTATACTAAAAAAAACAAAACCCTCACTCACTCACTCCTCACCCCTTTATCACTAATTTAATTTCCGGTTTTGGGTGGAAGGCTTTTGGAGGTTGATTCCTTACACTTCCTTAAAAGTTGGACGGGTTTTTTATATCAAAATTCTTTTTTAATGGTCATAACGGGAAAGCAGTTTTTCCATTTTTGTAATAGATGACCCAAAAACCCCCTGAAGGGGTTTAAAATGTGACATCACCCACCCCCCCTAATCCGAATACGAAACAGGAGACCCAAAAGGGGCTCAAAAAAAACATCATTATATTTGAAAGGGGCGAAACAAAAGGGAGTTCGCTGCCCGGAAACAAACCCGATGTAAACCTACACAAAATTAAGTTCATAGACGGGGGCCCTGGGGTTTGAATTTTGGTCCGCCCAAAAGGCCATCCGTCGGGCAATCTACAAACTGCCGCGGGGAAATATTCCGGGTGAAGGATGTGCTTATAGAGGAAGATAGATTCAGGGGTGGTGTTTGACACAAAAACCAAAAAAAGCCAGAGAAAGTTTTGTGCCAGGACTAAGTAACTTAAAACTATGGACGCCCAGATGGGCCCCCCACAGCTGGGAAACCGATGCAAGTAAAGGTGGCTCAGAAATGTGGGGGCCCGATAAAAGCAACAGTTCCAAAGGGTGAACAAAACGATTACACAATTAAAAAGGCGCAAAAATATGGGCGTCGATAAGCATATTCAAAATGCAGCTACTGTGGAAACAAACCCACGGTGGAAAAGTCAATGTCCGCTAAAGGAAGACAGCGAAAAAAAAACCCATGCAGGGTTTTGTCATCACAGATAAAAGGAAGGCGGCTGTTTATTGATGCAGTGAGGAACTAATCGATGAATGAAACCTCTTATCTTTACAACGATTGACAAACGGAATCACGAACACATTTAAACCCGAGCCTGATTAGAAAAAATAATGATAATCAAATCCTTGATGACAGCAACTTAAAAAAAACCTTGCAAAAAAATTTACTGTATATTGACAATCATATTACGTTATTTTTAAAATTTTTCCCTTTTCTTTTCATAACCTACTTCTCCACTCGATACGGGTATATATAAAAATGTATACCCTATAGCCCGATCTACAATACAAACTTTAGCATAGAAAAGCGGTGGGCCCCAATTGTGGAATCTTAGCCTCTGCGACATTTGAGGTTAAATTCCTGAGGGGGATGTACTGCTATATTCACCGATTTTTTACTTCCACCCTCCTTGGTTTGGGGCGTATGAAAAATTAGAGTTGCTTAGAATCATTTCGTTATTTTAAAATTTTCCCTTTATTACCAAAAGCACAGCTGAGAAGCTTGATCATTCCTCCATAACCGTTAAAAATAGCATTTAATCACACTTTCAATTCCAAGAAAAGCGGGAACTTTTGTCAGTGCATGATTTCCTGGTACATCCATTACACTGTGCACACCCACAGCTACAAAATGCTAGATCGGAATAAAGCGGTTTTCCCCGACTGATCTTTGACTACCGGAACCTTGATAAAAGCATGGTTTTTTGCACCTGAAAACAGCAAATGGTACATTACGAAGCGGACTTTGTGGCTCTTACTGGGGATCATTGGACTTCCGTGACCGTTAGTAATTCTAAATACATCTAATTACAAAATGTTCAATGATCACATGTTTTAGCCCCAAATTAACAAAATAATTTTGGCTAATGTTACTCAGAGTTTAAAAAGTAAGCTGGTCAAATTACCTTTTTTGTTTCGACTTATTTTTTTTTAAAGAAAAAACTGCACTTTATGGTGAAATTTTGGTTATTATTTTTAAGAACAAAACTATTCTGTACTTAAAAATTACAAACTCCCTTTATTTTAAGTCTGCCCAATTTTAACCAGGGATGATATTTTGTTTCTGTTTTGAATTCAAATGCAGTTTAAAAAGCTTTTTTTTTTTTAAATTAAAACAGCTTCAGTTTACAATATTCATGTCCATGTCTATATTTGATTCTTGCCCTAAACCATTTTTAAAAAAAAAAACATTTCGATTGGGCAAATTCGTTCGATTACTCGTATCGTTAATTTTAAAGCCTCTAATTAATTGGATTAATTTTTTAATAGTCACCTTTAAAATATGAGATTTTATTATATGGTATATAGGTATGAATATGTGTATTGTATATACGTATATTATTTTGTTATATACAGTTGTGTATATATATGTTTAAAATATGATTTATATTATATATATATAACTATTTATTGTGTAGATGTGTATTATATATATATTTTTATTATATATTTTTATATGTGCTGTGTTGTGTGTGTATATTATATATATATATATATATATATATATATATATATATATTAACCTTAAACATACAAAAATATTATTTATCAATGGTATTTAAATTATTATTAAATGTTCTTTTATTCCTCCAATCAATTTACTTA
>NW_024378735.1:0-10117 GCF_016835505.1 Polypterus senegalus
TCCCTTTCTAGTAAGTGATCTCAGTGAAATTTGGGGCAGAATTTGTAGTGTCCTAGCCTGTAAAATGTTTTAAACAGTTGCACGGGAATGCCTGTTAAACATCTTAGTTTCACAGTAGTGATTTTAGTGGTGAGATGTCTATCGACGTAATCACCTTCGATCAAAGAACTGTCGCTTATCAGTGGTTTACATGCTCAGAGATCCGTCTTCGATTTCCATTCTCTTTGTTACATATTGCACGGCCATATCAGGCTCAATCTTGATATCCGGAGGAACATTATGTCTTATGTATTAAATGACGGGACAGGTTTAAGGTGTGGACTGATGACGCACAGCAGATGATTATAGTACACAGGGCACTATAAGAGTGAAATGCTTAAGCCCTTCACCTATGTTTACTGCATGTGAGTTGATTACTGGTGATGAATTGTTCAGTTGTCGGTTTCAAGTGTACAGAAATTGCCAAATATTTTACATCTTTGGAGAACCGCTAATGCCTCTTAATCATCTTAGATTCACAGGTGATGATTTGAGTAGTGGACACTTTGATGTTTATGAATGTTTCAACTCTCAAAAGCTGGATGCAAGTTATCGATGAAGCTGGTTGCATGCTTTACAACACTTGACAGATGCCGAATGTCACTTCAACACAAGTCCTGAAAATACTAACGTAATTGAAACAAACCATGAAACTCAAACCGATTATGACTGCAGCAATCCAAGCTGAGAAAACAGTTAAAAAGGGAAGCATGTCAGACTAGGTGATACATTTTCTGATGCAACTACACTAAAACAACTTCATGGCGCTGCGGCAAATACTGCAGAAAAATCCAAAAGTAGTAGACACGCTGTCACTAAATACTTGCAGGCAAATCCACAAGTTCATAGATACGCTGTCACTAAGTACTCACACAAAATCCACAACTCATTGAGATGTTGTCGCTAAATACTTGGAGGTGATTCCACAACTTCATAGACATGCTGTCGCTAAATATTCATGAGCCAATCAACAAGTTAATACTGGGAATGCCTTTAAACATCTTAGATTCATGAGTAGCGATTTGGGTAGTGAACACTTCGATGAATGAAACCTGTCGCTTTACAAGCGGTTGACAAACACGGAATGTAACTTGAACACAACACGTCCTCCAAAACGAACCTGATTGAAAGAAATAATGATAATCAAATCCTTTATGACAGGAACACTCATAACAGTGACAAAACAATTACATTGACAATCATATTACGTTATTTTTAAAATGTTTCCTCTTTTCATAACTTCTTTAATACACTACTGCTCAAGTACGGGTATTTTGTTACATAGATGTTATTTAATGCTGTACTATGTAGTATTAATTAAGGCTTGCACTCTGGACGTTACAAGTCAAAGTCAAAAAGAAAGAAGGAGTGAAAAGAGTAATGACAGATGAGAAAAGGGGGCTGGGAGGTAAACCTTAGTAGCTTTATAATGTTGCAGTCAGTTGAACCTGGGCATTTGAGAGGTTCTGCAGTTTTGCGTGCTGTTTCACGTCAGTGACCTTCTGGTAAAGTTTGGTGAGCTGAGAATAAAACTCGGCCGGTATACGCACAAGAATGATTTAAAAGGAGTAAGTAGGAAAACCTTGTTTTATAATTTTATTGAAGTTCTGTCTGTAAATATTGCACTATGATCTTCTAACCAAGATATCAGCTTTCACTCCGAATTTCACCTTAACTTAGTACTTTCTTGTTCACTTTCAGTAAGAAGAAGTTGGGGCAGAGTTTGGCAGTGTATCTTTCTTCAGGTTTCTAGATCTTACATGTTTAAATGTTACTTGCTATGTGCTGTAATAAGTTACACTTCTGATAGGTTACGGTTTTATATGGTATTAAGGCAAAACCATTGATTTTGTGAGAAAGGAAGATCTTGCTTAAAGTTGCAAGATTTCTTCAACAGTAGCACTCACTTTTCCATTTCTATAGTAAGTGCTTCCTGTTGAGGGTAGTTTCTAGCTGACAGAATCTCCAGTTAAACAAGGTTGTGACTCATATATGAGAATTGTAGAAAACTGCACTGTAAGAAATGGAGTGATATGGAAAACAATTATAAGTCTGTAAAACTTCTTCAACAGTTGCACTGACTTGTTTGTTTGTAGTGGAAAGTGCTTCCCGTTGGGGTAGTTTCTAGCTAGAGTCTCCAGAAAACAATGTTGTGACTTATGAGAGAATGAAGAAGACTGCAGGACTGTAAGAAATGGAAGTTACATTGGGAAAACAATGCCTAGTCTGTAAATTTCTTCAACAGTTGCACTGACTTTTCTTTGTAGTGGTAAGTGCTTCCTGTTGGGGTAGTTTTAGCATGACTTTTCAAACACCTTCCTGTGTTGTGGAAGAAAGAGCAAAAACCTATTCGAATAGAAAATGATTTATTCATCTGTTTTTCTCCTAGGGAGTTTAATTTATGTCAATTAAAACCATCCACATTTATGAAAACCAGTGATGGGTTTCTGTTGACTAGCTCTATGACTTTGCTTTTCAGTACAAAATGTTTTATGGCCTTACTGAATTTCACCTCAACTTTGGTACTTTCTTGCTCAAAATCCAGTAAGTGCTCGAAGTTGGGGCAGAATTTAGTAGTGTCCTAGCCTTCAGCATGTAAGATGTTGTACTGATTGGATGGATTAAATGTGTACAGCTATGAGAGAGGGAAAGGAAATATTCTAGATAGGGAGCATACAGTTGCAAAGGTGGTTTTCCACAAGAGGAGCAGCTTTGTGTAGGTCTCTAAGGAGTGTTTCAACGGTTGCTTATAAAAGGACATTTTCTCACACTATTCACCATTTTGGAACCAATGGAAGTAAATTTTACCTGGAGAACTTTGTGCTTGGCAGCTGCTAATCTTACAATGCCTAGAGTTACTTCAAAGGAAAGCGTTCACTGTTCTAATGCAAGTAAGTGCTTTCTTTTAGGGCAGCTTCATAAAAACCTAATTCACAGGACAACTGCAAAGAAGAGTATTTTCTTGTACTTTCATGTTCAACGTTCACTTTTAATTGAACTTTAGGTCTTCGAGGATTAAAGAGTTGTTTGATTAATTATCCCTTGCAATATAATGAAGACACGGTTTTACTATTAGTTGCAAGTGTTTTTATCTTTTGTAGATTGTACTTTAAGGTAGGTAATAAAGATCTCTTTAAATAAAGAAAGTTATAACCTAAACCATAGGAAACACCGACACTGAATTTGATTTTTATACTGTTTATAAAACTTTAAGAAAATAGTTATTCATCTTGTTGTTGTGATATTTTTGTTTCTTGATTTAGATTTAAGGGATAATGATCATGTCTTCATCATTAAGAAATTGTTTTGTAAGATAATACTGTCAAATATTGACTGACAACGATCAGATAAAAGTGAAATTGCTGCACACTTAGTTTGATTGGGTGTGAAAGACTTGGAGTCCTTTTATTGGCAGTTATCTCCTCTGCGTTCCAAGTCAAAGTCAAAAAGAGAAGAAGGGTGAAAAGAGTAATGACAGA
Source organism: Polypterus senegalus (assembly GCF_016835505.1). NCBI lineage: Eukaryota > Metazoa > Chordata > Cladistia > Polypteriformes > Polypteridae > Polypterus > Polypterus senegalus. The sequence goes on from NW_024378735.1 coordinate 3,519, forward strand.
TGAGAAAAGGGGCTGGGAGGTAAACCTTAGTAGCTTTATAATGTTGCAGTCAGTTGAACCTGGGCATTTCAGTGGTTCTGCAGTTTACGTGTGTTTCCCGTCGAGTGACCTTCTGGTAAAGTTTGGTGAGCTGAGAATAAAACTCGGCCCGGGATGCCGCATAAGAATGATTTAAAAGGTAAGTAGGAAACCTTGTTTTATAATTTTATTGAAGTTCTGCTGTCAAATATTGCACTATGATCTTCTAACAAGATATCCAGCTTTCACTCGAATTTCATTAACTTTTAGTACTTTCTTGTTCACTTTCTAGTAAGTAGCTAAGAAGTTGGGGCAGAAGTTTGGCAGTGTATCTTTCTTCAGGTTCTAGATCTTGCAGTTTAAATGTTACTTAGTTTTGTGCTGTAATAAGTTACACTTCTGATAGGTTGCGTTTATAGGATTAAGGCAAAACCATTGATTTTGTAGAAAGGAAGATCTTGCTTAAAGTTGCACAGATTTCTTCAACAGTAGCACTCCACTTTTCCATTGTCTATAGTAAGTGCTTCCTGTTGGGGTAGTTTCTACTGACAGAGTCTCCAGTTAAACAAGGTTGTGACTCTATATGAGAATGTAGAAACTGCAGAACTGTAAGAAATGGAAGTGATATGGAAAACAATTATAAGTCTGTAAAACTTCTTCAACAGTTAAATGACTTGTTTGTTTGTAGTGGTAAGTGCTTCCCGTTTGGGTAGTTTCTAGCAGACTTGAGTCTCAGAAAAACAATGTTGTGACTTATGTATGAGAATAGAAGAAGACTGCAGAACTGTAAGAAATGGAAGTTACTGTGGGAAAACAATGCCTAGTCTGTAAATTTCTTCAACAGTTGCACTGACTTGTTTCTTTTGTAGTGGTAAGTGCTTCCTGTTGGGGTAGTTTTAGGCATGACTTTCAAACACCTTCCTGTGTTGTGGAAGAAAGAGCGAAAACCTATTCGAATAGAAAATGATTTATTCATCTGTTTTCTCCTAGGGAGTTTAATTTTATGTCAATTAAAACCATCCACATTTATGAAACCCGTGATGGGTTTCTGTTCGACTAGCTCTATGACTTTGCTTTTTGATAAAATGTTTTATGGCCTTACTTGAATTCACCTCAACTTTGGTACTTTCTTGCTCAAATCAGTAAGTGCTCAGAAGTTGGGGCAGAATCTAGACCTGCCTTCAGCATGTAAGATGTTATGCATTGGATGGATTAAATGTGTACAGCTATGAGAGAGGGAAAGGGAATATTCTGAGAGGAGCAGTACAGTTGCAAAGGTGGTTTTTCCCACAAGAGGAGCAGCTTTGTGTAGGTCTCTAAGGAGTGTTTCCTAACGGGTGCTTATAAAGGACATTTTTCACACGATTCACCATTTGGAACCAATGGAAAGTCAATTACCTGGAGAGAACTTTTGTGCTAGCAGCTGCACTTCTTACAATGCCTAAGTTACTTCAAAGGAAAGCGTTCACTGTTCTAATGCAAGTAAGTTTCTTTTGGGGCACTTGTAAAACCCAATTCACAGGACAACTGCAAGAAGAGTATTTTCTTGTACTTTCATGTCAACGCTTCTACTTTTAATTGAACTTAGGTTCGAGGATTAAAAAAGAGTTATTTGATTAATTATCACTGCAATATAAGAAGACACGGTTTTACTATTAGTTGCAAGTGTTTTTTATCTTTTGAGATTGTACTTTAAGGTGGGTAAAGATCTCTTTAAAAAGAAAGTTATAACCTAAACCATAGGAAACACCAACACTGAATTTGATTTTATACTGTTTATAAAACGTTAAGAAAATGTTAATATCTTGTTCTAGTGATATTTTTGTTTCTTGATTTAGATTTAAGGATAATGATCATGTCTTCACATTAGAATTGTTTTGTAAAGATTATACTGTCAAATATTGACTGACAACGATCAGATAAAAGTGAAATTCGCTACTTAGTTTGATTGGGTGTGAAAGACCTGTGAGTCCCTTTTATTGGCAGTTATCTCCTCTGACGTTCCAAGTCAAAGTCAAAAGAAGAAGGGTGAAAGAGTAATGACAGATGAGAAAGGGGCTGGAGGTAAACCTTAGCAGCTTTATAATGTTGCAGTCAGTTGAACCTGGGCATTTCAGTGTTCTACAGTTTAGTGCTGTTTCCGTCGAGTGACCTTCTGGTAAAGTTTGGTGAGCTGAGAATAAACTCGGCCGGTATGCCACAAGAATGATTTAAAAGGAGTAAGTAGGAAAACCTTGTTTTATAATTTTATTGAAGTTCTGACTGTAAATATTGCACTATGATCTTCTAACCAAGATGTCAGAACTTTCACTCGAATTCACTTAACTTTAGTACTTTCTTGTTCACTTTCTAGTAAGTGCTAGAGTTGGGCAGAGTTTGGCAGTGTATCTTTCTTCAGGTTTCTAGATCTTGCATGTTTAAATGTTACTTGCTATGTGCTGTAATAAGTTACACTTCTGATAGGTTGCGGTTTTATAGGTTTAAGGCAAAACCATTGATTTTGTAGAAAGGAAGATCTTGCTTAAAGTTGCATTAGATTTCTTAACAGTAGCACCACTTTTCCATTGTCTATAGTAAGTGCTTCCTGTTGGGGTAGTTTCTAGCTGACAGATCTCCAGTTCAAGGTTGTGACTCATATATGAGAATTGTAGAAACTGCAGAATGTAGAAATGGAAGTGATATAGGGAAACAATTATAAGTCTGTAAAACTTCTTCAACAGTTGCACTGACTTGTTTGTTTGTAGTGAGTAGTGCTTCCCTGGGGTAGTTTCTAACTGGACGAGTCTCCAGAAAACAATATTTGTGACTTATGTAGAGAATAGAAGAAGACTGCAGAACTGTAAGAAATGGAAGTTCGTGGGAAAACAATGCCTAGTCTGTAAAATTCTTCAACAGTTGCAATGACTTGTTTCTTTGTAGTGGTAAGTGCTTCCTGTTGGGGTAGTTTTAGATGACTTTTCAACACACCTTCCTGTGTTGTGGAAGAAAGAGCGAAACCTATTCGAATAGAAAATGATTTATTCATACTGTTTTCTCCTAGGGAGTTTAATTTTATGTCAATTAAAACCATCACATTTATGAAAACCAGTGATGGGTTTCTGTTGACTAGCTCTATGACTTTGCTTTTGAGAAAATGTTTTATGGCCTTACTTGAATTTCACCTCAACTTGGTACTTCTCTTGCTCAAAATCCAGTATGCTCTGAGTTGGGGCAGAATTTGTAGTGTCCTAGCCTTCAGCATGTAAGATGTTGTACGTTGAAAGGATTAAATGTACAGCTATGAGAGAGGGCAAAAGGGAATATTCTGAAGGGAGCGTACATTCGTAAGGTGGTTTTTCCACAAGAGGAGCAATTGTGTAGGTCTCAGAGTGTTTCCAACGGGTGCTTATAAAGGACATTTTTCACACGATTCACCATTTTGGAACCAATGGAAAGTAAATTTACCTGGAGAGAACTTTTGTGCTGGCAGCTGCACTTCTTACAATGCCTAAGTTACTTCAAAGGAAAGCGTTCACTGTTCTAATGCAAGTAAGTGCTTTTGGGGACTTCGTAAAACCAATTCCGGACAACTGCAAAGAAGAGTATTTTCTTGTACTTTCATGCTCAACGTTCACTTTTAATTGAACTTTGGTATCGAGGATTAAAGAGTTATTTGATTAATTATCCTTGCAATATAAAGAAGACATGGTTTTACTATTAGTTGAAGTGTTTTTTTATCTTGTAGATGTGTACTTTAAGGTGGGTAAAAGATCTCTTTAAATAAAGAAAGTTATAACCTAAACCATAGGAAACACCAACACTGAATTTGATTTTTATACTTTATAAACTTTGAAAATAGTTAATCATCTTGTTGTTGAGATATTTTGTTTCTTGATTTAGATTTAGGGGTAATGATCATGTCTTCATCATTAAGAAATTGTTTTGTAAAGATAATACTGTCAAATATTGACTGACAACGATCAGATAAAAGTGAAATTGCTGCACACTTAGTTTGATTGGTGTGAAAGACTTGTGAGTCCTTTTATTGGCAGTTATCTCCTCTGACGTTCCAAGTCAAAGTCAAAAAGAAAGAAGGGTGAAAGAGTAATGACAGATGAGAAAAGGGGGCTGGAGGTAAACCTTAGAGCTTTATAATGTTGCAGTCAGTTGAACCGGCATTTCAGTGGTTCTGCAGTTTGCGTTACTTTCCGCCAGTGACCTTCTGGAAAAGTTGGTGAGCTGAGAATAAAACTCGGCGGTATGCACAGAAATATTAAAAGGGTAAGTAGGAAAACCTTGTTTTATAATTTTATTGAAGTTCTGTCTGTAAATATTGCACTTGATCTTCTAACCAAGATATCTGACTTTCACTCGAATTTCACCTTAACTTTAGTACTTTCTTGTTCACTTTCTGTAAGTGCTAAGAAGTTGGGGCAGAGTTTGGCAGTGTATCTTTCTTCGGGTTTTCCCTAGATCTTGCATGTTTAATGTTACTTGCTTATTGCTGTAATAAGTTACATTCTGATAGGTTCGCGGTTTTTATAGGTATTAAAGGCAAAACCATTGATTTTGTAGAAAGGAAGATCTTGCTTAAAGTTGCACAGATTTCTTCAACAGTAGCACTCACTTTCCATTGTCTATAGTAAGTGCTTCCTGTTGGGGTAGTTTCTAGCTGACAGAGTCTCCAGTTAAACAAGGTTGTGATTCATATTGAGAATAGTAGAAAACTGCAGAACTGTAAGAAATGGAAGTTTTATGGGAAACAATTATAAGTCTGTAAAACTTCTTCAACAGTTGCACTGACTTGTTTGTTTGTAGTGGTAAGTGCTTCCGTTGGGGTAGTTTCTAGCTGACGAGTCTCCAGAAAAACAATGTTGTGACTTTATGTATGAGAATAGAAGAAGACTGCAGAACTGTAAGAAATGGAAGTTACATTGGGAAAACAATGCCTACTCTGTAAAATTTCTTCAACAGTTGCACTGACTTGTTTCTTTGTAGTGGTAAGTGCTTCCTGTTGGGGTAGTTTTAGCATGACTTTTCAACACACCTTCCTGTGTTGTGGAAGAAAGAGCGAAAACCTATTCGAATAGAAAATGATTTATTCATCTGTTTTTTCCTAGGGGGTTTAATTTTATGTCAATTAAAACCATCCACATTTATGAAACCAGTGATGGGTTTCTGTTCGACTAGCTCTATGACTTTGCTTTTTCGTACAAAATGTTTTATGGCTCTTTCTGAATTTCACCTCAACTTTGGTACTTTCTTGCTCAAAATCCAGTAAGTGCCTGTAGTTGGGGCAGAATTTGTAGTGTCCTAGCCTTCAGCATGTAAGATGTTGTACGATTGGGATGGATTAAATGTGTACAGCTATGAGAGAGGGAAAAGGGAATATTCTAGATAGGGAGCAGTACAGTTGCAAAGGTGGTTTTTCCACAAGAGGAGCAGCTTTGTGTAGGTCTCTAAGGAGTGTTTCCTAATGGGTTGCTTATAAAAGGACATTTTCTCACACTATTCACCATTTTGGAACCAATGGAAAATAAATTTTACCTGGAGAGAACTTTGTGCTTGCAGCTGACATTCTTACAATGCTCTAAGTTAACTTCAAAGGAAAGCTTACTTTCTAAATGCAAGTAAGTGCTTTTTGAAGGCAGCTTCGATGAAAACCTAATCTACAGGACAACTGCAAAGAAGAGTATTTTCTTGTACTTTCATGTTCAACGTTTCACTTTTTAATTGAACTTTAGGTACCTTAGGATTAAAAAGAGTTGTTTGATTAATTATCCCTTGCAAATATAATGAAGACACGGTTTTACTATTAGTTGAAGTGTTTTTTATCTTTGTAGATTGTACTTTAAGGTGGGGTAAAAGATCTCTTTAAATAAAGAAAGTTATAACCTAAACCATAGGAAACACCAACACTGAATTTGATTTTTATACTGTTTATAAAACTTTAAGAAAATAGTTAATCATCTTGTTGTTGTGATATTTTTGTTTCTTGATTTAGATTTAAGGGATAATGATCATGTTCTATCATTAAGAAATTGTTTTGTAAAGATAATACTCAAATATTGACTGACAACGATCAGATAAAAGTGAAATTGCTGCACACTTAGTTTGATTGGTGTGAAAGACTTGTGAGTCCTTTTATTGGCAGTTATCTCCTCTGACGTTCCAAGTCAAAGTCAAAAAAGAAAGAAGGTGAAAAGAGTAATGATAGATGAGAAAAGGGGCTGGGAGGTAAACCTTAGTAGCTTTATAATGTTGCAGTCAGTTGAACTGCATTTAATGGTTCTGCAGTTTATGCGTGTTTTCCACTCGAGTGACCTTCTGGTAAAGTTTGGTGAGCTGAGAATAAACTCGCGGTATGCCAAGAATGATTTAAAAGGAGTAACGGAAAACCTTGTTTTATAATTTTATTGAAGTTCTGTCTATAAATATTGCACTATGATCTCTAACCAAGATGTCCGAGCTTTCACTCGAATTTCCTTAACTTTAGTATTTCTTGTTCACTTTCTAGTAAGTGCTAGAAGTTGGGGCAGAGTTTGGCAGTGTATCTTTCTTCAGGTTTCTAGATCTTGCATGTTTAATTTAGTTTGGGGTTT
>NW_024378736.1:0-6503 GCF_016835505.1 Polypterus senegalus
GTGTGGGTGTGTCCTGCGGTGGGTTGGCACCCTGCCCAGGATTGGTTCCTGCCTTGTGCACTGTGTTTGCTGGGATTGGCTCAGCAGACCCCGTGACCCTGTGTTTGGATTCAGTGGGTTGGAAAATGGATGGATGGATGGATGGATAGTTACATTGACAAAATTCTCTTCAATGTCACATTAACAGAGCTATATCAAGCTGAACAAACTGTTGAATTAAGTTGATTTAACTTAAATAAAATAACTTTATGTACATGACGATCCATAAACATCCACCCCTTTTGTTGCATTGGATCTCCACGCCTTTGTACAGTTGAAAAGAAAGTGAAAGACTTTTCGTGTATTCATTTTTTCTGAATGTTGTGGGTTTTCAATCGTTATAGAAAATGATTTATGATAGTTTTGTGTTGCTATTCTGCCATTTTTTCCACTCTAAATCAGAAAAGCATCTTTTTGTTGCGTACTATAGAACAGAATTATTAATATTGTGGACGTCCGTCGAATAAACACACTCAGGAACCGCTTGTCCAGGGGAGTCTTGCAAATGCCGATTAGCTTTTTATTTGATATGCTGTGATACAAAGGTGTTTGGATCATGGGGACACCTCCAAAACAATAAAAAAATTTGGGCTTATCCTATCTACCTCTTGCTTGCTCTTCAACTGATGGTCCCATCTCAACCCGTCTTCTTCTCGCTCCAGCCACAACTAGTACTTCCAACTACCCCTACCCTTTTCTTCATGCACTGTTATTTAACCCTGATCCCTGTCACTCAGCTCTCTCTCTAGGGGCCCCGACCCCTTACAAAGTGTGTTCTCCAAAACTCCACTCTAACACAGCTTCCATTCCCCACAGCCCATGCATTGGCAAGACACGTCACAATATTAACATTACACAGAAGGTCGTCCACCCAACATCAATAAATTAAGCCACTTATATTGTAAGCAACTTGTTAGCAACCAGGATTGTTTCATTTTTGATTAAGCAATTTTATTGTGTGCAACAAATGTACATATTTCTTTGTCAATCTAACATACTTTTTAGTGTCCTACTTGAAAAGGTTATATAAAGCCTTAACATATGTGAATTTTGGATAGAGTAAATTTAAATAATTTGCATAAAATAACATTTTGAGGGTGTGTCGTGTTATTAGGACTTACAACATAATGAGTGAATTGAAAACCAAAAGTCAGAAAAGGCATTCCTTTGTCACTGTTTTTTATTTTAGGTTTTCTTTGAATTAATTCACACCTTAACCAAAAACCACGTGTTTTGAAATGTCAGCTGAGGGAGGCTGGCTGACCGCTCCAATTCCCCAGTCTATAAATATGAAGCACATCGCAAAATAAATACTCAACTTCTGGAAAGAAGAATGGGAACCCTAATTAGCAAGTAAGATGACCTTTTTTGAGTCTCCATCTTCTGTAGTCTGTTTCACCATTACAAAGATGACGGACTGAATAGAATAGTCACTTATAATTTGCTCACGCTGTATTTGTGTGTTATTTTTGAGGATTTAATTTTCTGAAGCAAACATTTTCTAGGCTAACTGAAAGTTCGTACAGAAAGTGAAAACTCATAGTTCATGCAGTATAGGAGCTGTTATACATGGGTGCGACATAAAAAGAACACTTTGTAATGCATTTTGAGGGCTTAAGAATGCAACTCTTTCATTTAAAATAAACCATTGTTAATTGACTCCGAGGGTCCCAAAATTAGGGGTGCCTGATGGGGCTCGAGTCGAATGTTAAAGCGAGTGCCGTGGCGTTGTGTGAATGGTACACTTTAAAAATAATGTTACATTTACGGTAAAATACTGGCAGCTGGGGTCACCAGAATTTTACCGTAAAAAGAAGGTGACAATATTTTAGGTCTACAGTATAATTTTGTAGTAAAACCATTTGTTCTTTGCAACAAATTCCAACAGAAGGAATGTTTAACCATAACCAGAAATTCATGTTGTGTAATAAATATGACAATCAATTAACAATCTATATTGTCAGGTTTAAACCCCAGTATACAATTTGCATCAGTAAAGTAACAACAACCAATAGCAAGCAGGTACCATTAATTATACACATCGGAAACAATTGAATATTTAAGGAAGCAATGGCACATTGTCTGGTGGGGAAGTAAAGCTTGCTTTTGTGGTGTATGGTGTCCTACAGGTGTGCCAGCTTATCGACTACAACCCAACATCGGTCAGCTTCCATAACCTCAAAAAACCTTCAGCACGCAGGGGGAAAAAAATAAGTCTGCTAACTTAGTTTAAGTTTTTTCCCTACTATTCAAAGGTATGCAGTTCACTATTGTAAAAGGGACGTATCCTTATGCAAATATCGTAACGGTTTTACTGAAGCAGTGATTTACCGTTTTACATTTTATGGTGGTTTACCTTTGCTATTTAACAGTTTTACACTGTCAAATTAACAGATTTTTTCAGTGTAATTGTAATGCATCATTAAACAGTATTTAGCATATTTTGAAGGTAGAAAAATATCGATTTTACAGAACTTGGCTGTAAAAATAATGAAATGTATTGTTTAATATATACAGGTAATTTTCAGTAGAACATAAGGTAACTTTCCTTTAATTCAGAAAAGGTCTTTTACTTTTACCATTTACAGTATTTTTACCGTTAAATTTACTGATATTTTTACAGTGTCGTAGTCCTTCAGTAGTGCCTTATAACTTGATGAGTGTTATTCTGTGCACTTGCAGGGCTTCGTTTATTTACTGAAGCAACAAGTGAGCTTTAAATGTGGGAAGAAATTGGGATCAACCGTCGTTCACTTACCGTTGCTGATGGCGCCTTCTGTCCACTGGTAATGCAGCTGGTGTCATTTGTGAGGTCGAGCAGGCATTCAGCTTGGGGGTCCTAGTGGCTTTTGCACTGTTTGATCATTTCGATTATGCTTTGCAGGAGATGTTCTTTGAGTGTGCAATTGTCATTGTGGGACAGAATTCTCTCTTTTGTTTCTTCAGGGGAGGACGGAGATTGTCTGGGTGAGGTGTGCAGCGCGTGAGTCAGCGCCGTTATTTAGAAAACAAGCTTGAGCACGTAATCTTCAGTCGTTAGACTAGAAAGTAGAAAAGCCAAAGTCACTTGCCAAAAATGGTGTTTTTTTTTTTACATTTCCTCTCCTCTGTCCTCTATCAGGAGCTTCATAGCCATTCAAACCCGCACAGTGAAGAATATTACCCCTTTGAAAAACAGAACCACCACTAACTGATTGAACTGAACTTAATCACATGATACATGAACCATGTGGAACTCATGACCATTATATATTTATTTATATATTTATGCTTATATACTGTATTTACCTTTAGTTTTACTCTGTGCATGTTTGGAATTGATAATAGTAACGTGTGTCTCATAGTTCTGTTTGCTTTTAAGCTGTGCTTCATGTAGTTTATTGTCTACTATTACCTTTATCAAAGGAATCTATAGGTTTGCACCAAACGACATTTCATTGTGTTTTACAGTGATAATAAAAATATGTTACATCTTCATCAGGCTAGGAAAGGCTAAAAATGTTCTCTTTTAGGTACACTCTAAACTCCCTTTTAAGTATATGGATGTGGGATGCAGTTTATATTGACTTAAAGGTTTCTGGATTGAGCATTACTTTTGGTAGCCCTTTAGTATAACAGACTGTTTTTGTTTGATTTTATAATTATTTTTTTTATTATTAGGAGATTAGGAAGGTGTGTGCAAGTAGAGAACGCATGATTTAAAGTAATACTGTATGTATATATATATATATATATATATATATATATATATATATATATATATATATATATATATATATATATATATATATATATATATGTGAAACGCACCGGGCACAGACAGGCGGACATGTTGTTTTTCAACCACCACACGTTTATTTACAATATTTACAGGAATTATAAGGTCACCAAGACCCCCAAATAATGGTCACAGAGACCCAGTCACGTGCACAAATACCCCAAACACTCAAACACAAAGTCCTGGCCACAATGCCTTTCTTGGCGCCTCCACTCTCCACTGCGTCCTCCTTCCACCCGACTCCAGCCCTGAATGACGGAGGCGGCCCTTTATAGTTGACCGGATGAGCACCTGGTGTTCCGGCATACCTTCATTACGCCCCAGCGTGGCGGAAGTGCCGGCTGTCCTCCCGGCTGCTCTCGGGCGCGTCATAAATCTTCCCCAGCACTTCCTGGTGTGGCAGGAGTGCTGGGGAAACAAGTCCCCAAGGCATTGGGCCTCCTGGCGGTGACCACGGGCCCCTACAGGGAAGGGCTTCCATGCCCTCGACCCGTGGCCCCAAAGCAACCGGAAGGCAAACCCCGTGGTCCAGGCAGGGCTCTGACCCTCTTCCGGTCCCTCCTGGCGTCCCGGCCGGGTCATGGCCCTGGCATCCCTGACAATATATATATATATATATATCGTTTTTATGAACTTGTACATTTATTGTTTTGTGAATTACTTTTTCTTCTCAGCCCAAAGCTATTTTTGTTTTATTTTGCACTAAGATCTATGTAATTTTTAAAGTGCCCTCGGATATTTTAAAATGTGTATTATTAGAGCTCCCAGGCGATGTGTGATTTTAATATAGTCGCGTTCCACTGGAGTGTGCCGGCTCCGAGAAGGTGCGGTATGTGTCCGCTGCTCCGAGGTTTTTGGGCGCTTGGCTGATCTAGTTGTATTTGGCGTTCACGCAAATCCCAGCCGGTCAGTCAAGTGCTTCATTCACACTTCGAGCGTGCAGTAGAGGAGCCAGGCAGCTGGGTAGAGACCACCGTGGAGGTGCGAATGGCCGGGCTCGAAAGGAGCTGAAAGGGCGCTCCAGCAGAGCATCTTGAAGCAGCTTTAGTGATCCATCGCTCAGGAGGGCTCTCGCATAAAGCCGGGAAGTGGTAGAGGGAGTCAGGGGTGTGAGGCTTGGCGTGCTGCTCTGTTGGGAGGCTGTAACTGCAGCAGGGTTCGGGTCCAGTTAAAGGTTGTCCGTGCCTGCTGGTGTCTCCCGTTAAGCGCTGTGGTCTTCTAAGGGTTTCCTGAAAGCAACAGCTTAAAGCAGAGATTCGAGGAGAAAAATGAAAATGAAAGCCTAAAATGCGAGGGCATTCAAAATATAAATTTAGGGAAATTGTATTAAATGAAACGGGTAAAGGAATGTTGTCACGGAGTAAAAGTTCATTATATTACACTTAGACTAAGTGATTAACTAAGTGTTAATTATCCCTGTAATTTGTAAAGTGTTGTTAATAAAGTGGGCAGCACGGTAGCGCTGCTGCCTCACAATTAGGAGACTCAGGTTAAACTTCCCTGGTCCTCTCTGCATGGAGTTTTCATGTTCTCCTCGTGTCTGTGTGGGTTTCTTCCGGGTGCTCAGGTTTCCTTTCATAGTCCAAAGACATGCAGGTTTGGTACATTGGCGATCCTAAATTGTCCCTAGTGTGTGCTTGGTGTGTGTGTGCCCTGTGGTGGGCTGGGATTGGCTCAGCAGACCCTCGTGACCCTGTGTTAGGATATAGCAGTTTGGATAATGACTGACTGACTGACTGTTTATAAAGTTAAGCATTTAAGATCTGGGAGAATATGTGTGAGATAGCAAGATTGTGATTGTTTTTGATTTGGCCTGCCATATGTGTGCTGATGCAGAAGGATACCCGTACAGCTCTTTTGAAACAGAAATCTGCCTCGATTCTTTTTTGTTAGAAAAGATGCCTTGTTATATACAAATAGAATGCATGAGAAAGTAATGTTGTTCAATTGCTGATTAGTCCTTATGGCAGACTGATTAGTTGGTATCAGGGACTGTGGACCAACTACAGTAGTGCCTTCATATATTTTCAGAGAATATTGTAGACCAACACATGACTAAAGCAAGTCATGATTCATCTTGTGGAGCTCATGGTTACTTCTCGACAGAGTTCCATTCGGAGTTGATTTACATATTAAGGAAGGAAATCCATCCATTTCATAATCCTTCATACCCAAAACAGGGTCATGGGAAAATCTCAGCCACCATGGGGCACAAAGGAAGAATAATCCCTAGACATGGCATCAGTCCATTGCAGGAGGGAATCCTTTTCTAAAAACACAGAATCACGGTTAGTCAGTAACGGTTTAAATCCTAATTTGTGTGTCGTCGAACAGACTAATCAGACTGTATTCAGCAACCCGCCACCCAACCCCGCATGCACACAATAAAATTGCCAGTGTTAACTCTTACAGTGTTGAAAAACCATTTAAGAGTTGACCCATATTTACACTTGTTTATGTTTATTTTCCACTATTTCACTGTACACTAAACATCCTTCTTTGATGGAGGGCCATGTTATTTAGTTCTGCTAAAAGTGATATTTGTTTGATACACGTTAGAGGGGCAAAAAGCAGACTCAAACAGAAGGTCCTCTCAGTAATTTATATTCACAGCTAAAAAAGCTTGGGTTTTCAATTTCCATCTCCTCTGCTCTCCCTCATCCTTCTCACACTGCTTAGCACCATA
>NW_024378737.1:0-11260 GCF_016835505.1 Polypterus senegalus
AAAAAAAACAGTAATCTCATAATTGGTATGAAAAGGGATCCATATGAGTCATAACCCAAAGAAGAAAGCCAGAATTTTAAAATGAATACCCTGTTTTGATTAAGCATTTTGAAATATATGTACTATATGTGTATATGTATATTTAATACCCAGAATTGCAATTGTGGAAATTTGCTGCTAAATGAGGTTAGGATTGTTATGCATCATTCCTTTAACATGCAAGATTTATTATCAAAATCTCAGCAGTAAAATTAGAATTAGTGTCTGTAAACAGTTAGGTCACTAACACTACTGTCCATCCCACTGGCAGCCATGCACGCCAAGCCATCACACTGTCTCCACTGTGTTTTACAGATAATGGGTATGCTTTGATAATGAGCTGTTCCATGCCTTCTCCCTACTTTTCTTGCCATCATTCTGGTAGGGGTTGATCTTGGTTTCATCTGTCCAAAGAATTTTTTCCAGAACTGTGCTGGTTTTTTTAGATTTTCTTTAGCAAAGTCCAATCTAGCCTTCTATTCTTGAGGCTTATGAGTGTTGAACCTTGCAGTGCCCTCTGTATTTACTTTCATGCAGTTTTCTTTATGGTAGATTTGGATATCGAACACCTATTGTGTTAAAAATGCTTTAGTTACCTAACTTTTTTATGCAATCTTTTTTCAACCCACTGAATTAAGCTGAAAGTTTGCACTTCAACTGCATTTTGAGTTGTTCCATTTAAAATTATTGTTGTAATGTACAGATCCAAAATTAGAAAAGTTGTCCCTGTCCAAATATTTATGGACCTAACTGTATATGTTGCTCTTTTCTTGGTGCAAGTGATAGGATGAATAATAATGTTAACTTCTCTTTAAAGGGAGGAGAAAGATACCTTAACACGAACACCAAATACATGGATAGGTTATATGTTATTTAATCTCTGAGTACTAGTCCAAAAGTGAACATTTTGTTTTCACATATTGCGGAAGCCATACTGTAGTGCAAGTTTTAATCCAGTGTGCCATTCTAGGGTTTATATTTGTTGGTCAAATTAAATAGTGTGGAAGATGAATTTATTGTTGTAATATAAGAAGCACGCTTGGAGTGTTTAATGAAACATGTTAAACTATTATATGAAATGGAATATGATGCTTTTTATTATACATTCACGGGGTGGAAATGAGTGCAATGTGGGTCTGATTTAAATTTCATAGTTTGTTTTGCAAAATTCTATTATTTCAAGAAATTCCAGAGAAGTAAAATTCATCTTGCACTTAGGTTAAAAAAAGCCATGGCCTGTGTGGCATGTCAGGGATGATGGAAGAGCTAACAACTTGTATTACTTTACTGTACTTTTTATTAAATACTATGAAGTCCCGTGAGTATACCGTGAAAAAAGTAGGAACGGAAAAGGGTGAGAAAGGAATTCAGAAATCAAGAAGAAATACTTTTTTGAAAGACGGAGGTGTGAATAGGTGTTTTGGTGGTGACGACAGATAATGAGTCGAAAGATCTAACTCTAGAAAAGCCATGTACAACTGACCGTGTTGATGACTGGTTGTTAAATTATTGTGAAGAGTAAACAGCATGTGGGATATCAGGTCTGTGCTCTGGTCTTTGGGTATCCAACAGTACATGTAGAATTTCCGCCAAGCAGAATTACATGTGAAAGTGATAAATAAATGAGGCTGTCCGATTTATGTACTATGGCCATGGATCCTGCAGTTTTGTTGCTTGTATTTTGGGACTTCCGGGAAATGTTTTCCAGCGCTTGTTGCAGCGCCTGACAGCCCTTTTTGTATTGTTCCAAGCGCAGATCTTGTTGATCTAATCTGAGATAGTTGAGACGCCCCTCCGCTTTTTAACATATACGCATCTACGAATACTTTTTGGAATAGTTCCTGTTGGAGTGCAAAATACTAAATATATTACGATAAAATTGGCATTGAGTAAGCCTTCTTCGCTTAGCGGGTTCTTTTATCTGGAACATGTTATAAATCTTTGTGCCAGCCAATGTCTCCGTGAAGGAAAGGGTGACCTTCCATCCTCGTTTCCGGGACAGCCCTTTATCGGACAACTGTCCCCACTCAGAAACATGTCCCGCTTTGTCCCGGTTTCAACTGGTTCACTTTTTTGAATGATCTCATCACCACGATAATTTGAACTCGGGCCCCTGCACGGTGTTTTGACGGAGGTCATGCTTTACCACATCCTGCAACTTTGGGAGAGAAATCACGGATAAGCTTTGCTGTACTCTGTAGTGTTTAGAGTCCCTGCTCGTGATCTGTAGATTCTACGCCCTCTAGCCCCCCCCATGTCCCCTGGATTGGCCCAAAAATTCTGGTCACCTTATGTAAGGGAAAAAAGTGGGTAAACCATAGGATTGCAATTCATGAACGGGAAATCTGTCTACAGGAGTTGCCTATGGGACAGATGCAAATGTCCCTTCTGCAGGTGGTTCGCCATTTTCCGAAAAATCGCTGCAACATTGGTGTGACATGTCAGCATTGTAGCCAGAAATTCTGCCTAAGGATTTTCCTCTAAAAGCATTCATACAGCTGCTGTTGGATTGACTGAGCATTTCACACGTGTTTGTATGATTTAACAAAAGGTTTGATGGTTCTGAGCATGGAATCTAGCTGGAGAAGTAAATTTTCGCTGCATGAAGAGTTTGTATTATTTTGTAGCGCATTCGCAGATGCTTGCCAAGAAATGACGCGGTCGGCGGGGCAGGTGGGCGTGACCTTTTTGAGGGGGGACGAGGAGAGAGCTGCTAGCAGGGCTCTGTCGGGGTACCCCATGGTCTTAGAGTTGGCGGGCTGGCTCTGTCTTACTTGTGCTCACTGTCATGCGTGCCTTTAGTGAATTATATATATATAGACTAGCAAAATACCTGAGCTTGAGCTGAAGTACTGCATTCAATTTTTTATTAAGAAGAAAATTTAACCTTTTAAACGGGAGGGAAAATATGCCAAAATTATTTGTTAAGGATCTCTTTGTATCCAATGTTGTCGTTGGCCCTCGTTGTAACATGACCAAGCTGTGCGCTGAGCTTATTTCTTGAGCATTCAACTTACAGTTGGCCATGAGAATAGTAATCTTGTCTCAAATCTCACAGCTTGGATTGATGCTGTTATAATCGGTTTGAGTTTCATGGTTTGTTTCCCAAATTTTACAGTATTTGGGATTTGTTGTATTGAAGTATATTCGGCATCTGTCAAGCGTGTAAGCACACAAAACCCTTTGCCGATAAAATACATCTAGCTTTTGGAGTTTAAACATTCATAAACATCAAAGTGTCAACTACTAAATCGCACCTGTGAATCTAAGATGTTTAAGAGGCATTGGCGGGGTTTTCGAAAGGTGTAAAATATTTGCCCATTTCGGTACACTTGAAAGCCGGGAACCGAACAATTCAGGCAGCCATCAACTCACATGTAGAACCATAGGTGAAGGGCTTAAGCATTTCCCCCTTTTTACTGCTCCTGTGTAGTATAATTCCTCCTGTACCATTATCAGTCCACACCTTGAACCTGTCCCAGCATTTAATACATAAGACACAATGTTCTCCGGGTATCAAGAGGAGACTGATATGGCCGGGAATATGTAACAAAGGGAATGGAAAAGGTAGGGGGATCTCCGGCATGGAAACCACTTGGTAAGGATAGTTCTTCGATCGATAGTGATCATCTCGAAGAGACATGGTAATGGGGTTGGGAAAGAATAAGGAAATGGGTACCTGAGCAATGAAAGTAAGTGTAAAATACCTATACAACAACTATAATTGTAATAAACAAACAATAAAACAGCGGAGAGCCGTGGGTTAAACAAAAAGGCTGTAAATTATCAGTAGGGGGGACCGAATCCCGTGGTGAAGCAAGGAAGGGAATGTAGAGACTGGAGCACGGATGGCCTTATTTGGCAGGCAGAAAACCCGGGGGGCGTGATGGGGACCAACCCCCCTCACGAGTGACCGAGCTGCAGGCTATGGATGTATATATACGTAAGTAGAATTCAAAAAGCATTGGGAACCCGTACCAAATTTCTTGAAAAATGGGCCCATAAGTAACAAAGACTGTTGAAAAGTTCAATATGGCGCCAACAGTGGCATCATACCACCAAATAAGTACTTACATTGGTTTTGTTAGTGCAGGGAAGGCGCTTACCAAGTTTTGAGAAGATGGGCTATAAAAAAGAAAGTTCAACATGGTGGGCATTGTTGGACCTTAGACCATTACGCGTAGAATTTAAATGAAACCTGCTTAACTTTGTAAGTAAGCTGTAAGGAATGAGCCTCCCAAAATTTCAGCCTTCTACCTATACGGAAGTTGGAGAATTAGTGATGTTGGAAAATTCAATATGGGGGTGACAGTTGGCCATACCACCAAATAAGTACATACATTGGTTTCGTTAGCCAGGAAGCACCTACCAAATTCAAGTTCAACATGGGACGTTGTTGACCGTTATGATCGTTACGCAAAAATTTCAAATGAAACCGTTAATTGTTGTAAGTAAGCTGTAAGGAATGGGCCTGCCAAATTTCAGCCTTCTACCTACACAGGAAGTTGGAGAATTAGTGACGTTGGAAAGTTCAATATGGCGGCCGACAGTGGTGTCTACCAACTAAATAAGTACCGGGCATTGGGTTTTCCCGTAAAAGTTCAATATACGCCGAACAGTGGCATCATACCACCAAAATAAGTAGAAATTTCAGCCTTCTACCTACACGGAAGTTGGAGAATTAGTGACGCTTGGAAAGTTCAACATGGCGACTGACAGTGGCATCATACCACGAAAAAAAGTACATTGGTTTCGTTTGTGCAGGGAGGGGCTTTCCAAATTTTGGGAAGATGGGGCCATGAATAAGAAAGTTCAATATGGGGGGGTTGTTGATCGAGGGCCGTACACAGAATTTCGTAAGTAAGCTGTAAGGAATGGGCCGCCAAATTTCAGCCTTCTACCTACACGGGGAAATTGGGGAAGAAAATGACGCTTGAAAATTCAATATGGCGGCCGACAGTGGCGCCTTACCACCAAATAAGACGTACATCTTTGGTTAGCGAGGAAGCCACCTACCAATTTGGAAGATGGGCCATAAATAAGAAAGTTCAACATGGCGGACGTTGTTGACCGTTATCGACCGCTTTGACCGTTAGCGTAGAATTTCAAATGAAACATGCTTAACTTTTTTAAGTAAGCTGTAAGAGAATAAGCCTGCCAAATTTCTGTCTTCTACCCATGGGAAGTTGGAGAATTAGTGATGAGTCAGTGAGTCAGTCAGTCAGTCAGTGAGGGCTTTGCCTCTTTATTATTATAGACTAGAAAATACCCGCACTTGCCGAGAGTAGTGTTAAAGAAGCAATGAAAAGAAAAGGAAACATTTTGAAAATAACGTAACATGATTGTCAATGTAATTGTTTTGTCACTGTTTTGAGTGATCAGTGTTGTTGCATATATATATATACTAGTAGAATACCAAGGCCGATGAGAAGTAGGGGTTAAAGAAGTTATGAAAAGAAAAGCAAAACATTTTAAAAATAATTTAAAATGATTGTTAATGTAAATTTTTTTGTCATTGATATGAGTGTTGTTTTCATATCTATCTATTTATATTATATATATATATATATATATATATTATATATATATATATATATCAAAATACTGCATTGGCAGCGGAGAAGTAAAAGAAAAGGGAAAAATTTAATAATAACGAAAAGATTGAAATTTAATTGTTTTGTCATTGTCATGAGTGTTGTTGGCATATACTGTATATATACAGTATATATATATATATATATAATACATCTATACACATACATATATACAGTTATATATATATCATATACACACATATATAATATACATTATACTGTCACACACGGTATGGAAGCAGCTGAAGGGCTTAGACAATACTGTTTATACATCTGCCCAGGGCGGCGTACTTGACGCCTTTCTGAGTTCTCTGCAGGTCTTACCGAAATCCCACCAGGAGCCGCCATTTCAGGAAGGACACACCACCTCGGTTCCGCCCCAAGAATGGAGGTCACTCGTTCCGGCCCCAAGGGTGATGTCACTTAGTTCCGCCCAGAGACGACATCATTCCCTCTGAGCTATAAAGCTCACTGCCTTGCTTAGGCAGGCAGTTCTGTTTTGGACTCTGTTGTGTAAACTTGACTATGATGTCTCAAGTACGTTTGCAGCCAGAAACCACTAAACGGGTGGTGCCCAAACCTTTCATCTCAAGTCTCTACTTATTACAGTGGCGAGTCGGCAGGATGGTGTCCCTGAAGAACCCGGGACACGACCTGCAGAACCAGGTGGGTGAGTACCGGGCCGAAGTTCGGGCAGGGAGTGCCGGGGGTCAGGAAGGACGCGTGCAGGCTCTGCTCCACGAGCATAACCCGGCTAACAACCCATCTCGTGGGAAAAGTAGAGGGGACCCACAGGCGTGCTGGCCTCTGGGGAACACACACGAGTAGCTCAGTATGCTTTCCTGGGCAGGAAAGCCGAAGTCCCATCGACCAAGGTCCCTGTAATGATGGGTTATCCCCAGGCCAGCAGGTAAAAGAAATATTAAACTGGGAGTTTAACCCCAGTAAAGGGTTGTCAGAGCAGGCTATGGCTCTGGCAGCAGGTGGGCAGTGGCTACGCCATTTGAATTAAGCCCTCTTCAAATAGTACAGCAAGTGGCCTGTTTTGCTGGTACAACACCTACCCCAGGACCTTTGCCCAGCCGGCCTGGGGCTAATTTCATTCAATGGACGAGCACTACAGCTCCTAAAAACACCAAGGCCGGCTGTGAAACCTGGGAGGGCAGAACAGCTGCTTTGTGGACTACCCGGGAGTTATGTCCCACTGAAGCAGTCCCCTCCACGCAATCCAGAGCCTGTTCTGTCGCCGCGCTTGGCTTAGTACTGTCGGGAACAAGGCGATCAGAGGGGACAAATGGGTTGTTTGTGTGCCCTTAGAACTTCAGCGGATAAACATACGGAGAGCTTATTATTAATGGACATAGGGTAACACCCGTTTGATTCCGCAGTAACGGTCTGTCGTTGCTCGCCGCTTTGTTCTACCTAACAATGGATTAAGAAAAGACCAGTCTAAAATGTATACACGGAGATATCCGCCGCAAATACCGCCGGTGTTACGTGTGTCTCGGAGGAACCCTTCGGCGCTTACCAGATGCGTACACCCGGATCCTCCGCTTCCGAATCCTCGGGCGGACTGGTCTGACAGTAAATCATGGTAGTTTAGAAAGCATTCCTAAAAGCTTTGGCCTCGTTATAGATGATAAAGACTCATCTCAAGCTGCTTCCACACCGCTAATCAGCCGAGAGGAGTGAGGCGTGGGCCAAGAGAGTGACGAAGATACTCCCGACCGCCGCTGGCTACTACGTCATCTACCAGCCCCGCAGCAGGAGGATTCTCCGCCTTGAGGTCAGACCGACCCGCTCTGAGTTGCACTTTCAGTTTAGAGCGACTCGCTTCTTTCAAGAGAGAGAACAGTGGAATGACGACTCTCTGAAGCACATAAAGAATGCAGTGGTTTCGTAACGGCCAACGATCGCATTTGCCCATGCCACAGGGACCTCACTTTGTCATGGATAATGAATTATTGTATCGGTTGCTGAACATGAGGGGAAGGTCCGAAGTTGTTGCTAGTCCGCGACCACGGCGGCAGGTTTCAGAGTTAGCCCACTCACCTTCTTGGAGGCCATCTCGGCTCCGATAAAACATTAGAGCGCATTAAGCTCGCTTTTTGGCCGGGATTAATGAGGAGGTTCGCCGCTTTGCATTTCCTGCCCGGAGTGTCAACTGCAAATTCTAGGAAGGACCGGTCTCTCTGATTCCCCTTCCCCTTATTGACGCTCCCTTTGACAGGATTGGGTGGATATAGTAGGACCCCTGGAGCCCTCAGCCCGAGGATAAAATATATACTCGCCCTCGTGGATTATGCAACCCGATTCCTGAAGCCGCTCCATTGCGCTCGCTACCACTAAAAATATTGCACGGAACTAGTAGGAGTCTTTTCACGGGTGGGCATTCTAGAGAAGTCCTGACGGACTAAGGAACGCTTTCACCGGAAACGCTCAAGAGACTGCCAAGTTACTGAAAATAAAGCATTTGAAAACCTCGGTATATCATCCTCAAACCAATGGGCTAGTGGAGAGATTCAACCAAACTCTCAAGCAAATGCTACTGTGAAGGTAGTCAAAGGATGGGAGGAATTGATCAACTCCTCCCCTGTCCTCTTTGCCTACCGGAAGTCCTCGAAGCTCTACGGGTTCTCTCCCTTTAATTACTATACGGAAGACAGCCCGGGCTTATTAGACATTTTAAAAGAGGGCGGGAAGGGAGGCACAGCCTCCACTAACATTTTGAGTATATCGCCCAATTCGCCGATAGATTTGATGTAATAAGACCTATACTAAAAGTCATATCGAGGAGGCATAATCAGCACAGGCCCGCTTGTATGACCGCGGCACGCACTCTCCGGAGTTCCAACTGGGGATCGGCCATGGTATTGGTTCCTACTTCACACTCTAAACTGCTCGCATACTGGCTAGGCCCCTACAAATTAAGGAGAGGAAGGATTGGTCGACTATTTGGTGAAAAGCCCAATCAGCCACCAGCTGAGCGTAATATATCATGTAAACCTGCTGAAACCGTGGAAGGAGAGGGATCCCGATCCTCCTCCGACAGCCCTGCTCTCTTCTGCGAAGTAAGTGCCCTAATTTCGCTAACAGCTATCTCCCAGACAGAGACAGGAGCTCGAAGCAGCTATCCGCTCGGTCCCAGAGGTGGTAAGTGAACAGCCAGGTCGGACCTCTGATTGCGCACGACATATTGACTGACCGGGTGATCGCCCGTGAGCCACCCCTACAGACTCCCCGGAGGCAAAGAAGTAGAAGTGGAACTGGAAATCGCTAATGCTGGCACTAGGAGTGATCGAGGAAAGTAGTAGTCCCTGGTCCAGCCCCATCGCCTTGATTGCTAAGCCTGACGGCAGTTGGAGGTTTTGCAATGACTTCCGCGCTCAACCAAGTTTCCCGATTTGATGCTTATCCCATGCCTCGCGGACGACCTCCTCGAGACTGGGACCAGCCAAATTCTGACTACACTTGACATGACAAAGGGGTACTGGCAGGTTCCTTTAACGGAGTCCGCAGGAAAACCGGCTAGACTCCCTACGGACACTGGCAGTATCGCGGCTTCCATTCGTTACACGGCGCCTTCGCTTTTCAGCGCCTGGTGGACAAAGTGCTCCGCCCCATAACTCGCTCTGTGTGCTCTATCTGGATGACGTTGTCATCATTCCAGCACCTGGAAGGAGCACATACAGCAGGTCACAGCAGTATTACGGACATTGGAGAGGCGGCTTCGATCAACCCCAAGAAATGTTACTCGGGTTGAGGAAGCCAAATATTTGGCTACCTAGTGGGCGGTACTGTGAGGCCACAGTGTTCCAAGTTGCAAGCCATAATGGCCTGGCCCCGTCCCGAAACCAAGCGCAAGTCCAATCCTTTTCGGTTTGGCCGGGTACTACCGCCAGTTTGTGCCTCGCTTCCCAGAGAGCGCCTTTGACCGACTTGACAAAGAAAAAGAGCTCCTAATACGGTGGTATGGTCTGATAGCGGGGCTGCATTAGTGACTTCAAAAGGGCTCTGACTTCAGCACCTATCTTAATCTCCCCTAACTTCTCTCCCTTTGTCCTTCCAGACGACGCCGGACACAGGCTTGGAGCCGTGTTGAGCCAAAGCTGCCGACGGTGTTGAACACCCGCTAGCGTACCTGAGCCGGAAACTGTTGGACCGGGAGACCAGGTACGCGGTGGAGAAGGAGGCTCTGGCGATCAAATGGGCGTGACGAGCTGCGTGTACTACCTCTTGGGTCGCGGTTCGCTCTTAGTGACGGATCATGCGCCTTTAAAGTGGATGGCCTTCACAGGAGTCGAATCCGCTGGTCACGAGGTGGTTTCTTGACCTGCAGCAGTACAAATATACGCCGCTCATCGACAGGGGTCCTTCATGCAACGCGATGCCCTCTCCCGCCCCACCTCTCGGTGCAGGTCGCCGACCGACGGTCTGGGCTGAGGGGAGTCTGTCACACACGCGGTGCATGGGAAGCAGCTAAGGGCTTAGACAATACTGTTTATACATCTGCCCAGGGGCGGTACGCTGACGCCTTTCTGAGTTCTCTGCAGGTCTTACCCTGGAAATCCCACCAGGAGCGCCATTTCCAGGAAGGACACACCACCCCGGTCCGCCCAAGAATGAGGTCACTTCCGTTCCGCCCCAAGGGTGATGTCACTCAGTTCTCGCCCAGAGGGACTACATCATTTCCGCCTCTGAGCTATAAAGCTCACTGCCTGCTTAGGCAGGCAGTTCTGTTTTGGACTCTGTTGTGTAAACTTGACTATGATGTCTCCAAGACGCTTGCAGCCAGGAAACCAATTAAACGGTGGCTGCCCCAAACCTTTCAGCCTAAGTCTCTACTTATTCAAAATATATACACATACTGTATATATACACACACACACATATATACATACTGTATATACAACATATACATATCTACATATATACTGTATATACACATATATATACAAATTCACATATATATCTACATATATATATTAGGGTGGACTCGATTAAAAAAAATTAATCCAATTAATTAGAGGCTGTGTAAGAATTAATCTTGATTAATCGATGTAATCTGACACGAATTTGCCCAAATCGTAAATGTTTTTTTTTTTTTTAATTTAAAATGGTTTTAGTGAGTACAGAATCAAATAATAGACATGGACATGAATATTGTAAACTGAAGCTGTTTTAATTTCTGAAAAAGCTTTTAAACTGCATTTGAATTCAAAACAGAAACAAAAAATATCATCCCTGGTTAAAATTGGGCAGACTTAAAAATAAAGTGTAGTTTAAGTACTTTAAGTACATTTTCAGAATAGTATTGTTCTTTAAATAATAATAACCAAAATTTCAACATAAAGTGCAGTTTTCTTCTTAAAAATAAGTCAGAAACATAAAAGGTAATTTGACCAGCTTACTCTTTAAACTCTGAGTAACATTAGCAAAATTATTTTGTACATTAGGCTAAAACAGTGTGATCATTGAACATTTTGTAATTAGATATATTTAGAATTACTAACGTCACGAA
This sequence comes from Polypterus senegalus, assembly GCF_016835505.1. Classification (NCBI taxonomy): domain Eukaryota; kingdom Metazoa; phylum Chordata; class Cladistia; order Polypteriformes; family Polypteridae; genus Polypterus; species Polypterus senegalus. The sequence continues at coordinate 11,155 of NW_024378737.1, forward strand.
GTCCAATGATCCCCAGTAAGAGCCACAAAGTCCGCTTGTAATGCATCTAATTTTGCTTGTTTTCAGTGTGCACAAAACCATGCTTTTATCAAGGTTTCGCTTCGGA
>NW_024378738.1:0-26117 GCF_016835505.1 Polypterus senegalus
TGATTCGTGGTTTGTACAGTACAGGAAAATAGCTTACAGCATCCGGGGATCCAGCCCCTCCCTAAGAACGGCAGAGCGCATGCGTGTTTACCTCTAGATCAAAAATACATCGGGTGCTTTTACTCGGTATGGCCGTAAGCAACAGCTACTTCATAATCTGGTTTATATGCTGAAGATCGGGTGGAGGCCTTATGGAAAGAAAATGATGCATTTCAAGGCAGACGTGGAGTTTCATTTCAATAACTGATGAATAAAGCTTACAGCATTGATTTTCAGCGTACTGAATCAGCGTATACTGGGCGAACATGCGTCTTTCTTCCAAGTTCAGACGCTTTAAACTATATGGCCTAAACACGTGCTCCATAATGCAGTTCATACAATTAATTCAAGTCGTCGGCTCAATGGAAAATAAAGGTTTCTTTCCCCCATAATGATGGTCATAGTGCGTAGTTACAGTACAGAACAATGGAAAGGATAAGGTTCAGTTCCCCCATTAAAGATGGCAGAGGCATAGTTCAGTCAGGAATAAACTTAGATCGAAGGCATCCGGGCAGCTTTTCCACTGTAAGGACTAGCAAGGCGCCTCATAATTGCTTATATATGAAGATCAGAGTGGAGTTCTTTTGAAGAAAAAGATGCATTTCAAAGGCATCACTGATGTTCATGGTTCAGTGCAAGATCGGGGTGGAAGCTTACGCATTCGGGTGTGCAAAAGGGTCTCAAAGGCACACATATACTGGAGCGTACAGTGTCTATGAATTCAAGTCAGACGCTTTGACTGGCAAAGGCCATAATAACAGCAGTCTCTAATGCTGGTTACTCAAATTAAGTTCGGTTCTAACATGGAAAGGATAAAGGCAGTTCCCAGCACATGATGGCTGGTTATAAATTAAGTTCAGGAAAAGGCTTAACATCGGGGATCAAGCAGCTCTCCCTCAAGCGCTATGGTCAGGCGATTAGTTACAGTAAGGAAAATTCACATCAGTGATCCACTGCTATGGCCGTAAGCAAGAGCGCATTCATAATTCTCTCTAGATTGAAACAATCGGGTGTTCTGGTATTGGAAGCAACAGATGCATTCAAAGGCATACACTGAAGTATTCAGTGCAACGTCATGAGAAAGTAAAAGATGATTTCAAGGCTACACCGATTTAGTCTCAGTGCGAACATTATAACATTCAAGATCAGACGCTTTTAAGCGGTATGCCAATCAGCGTTACCCAATGCTGGTTATAAATTGAAGTTCGGTGACGCTAAAATGGAAAGGATAAGATCAGTTCCAGCGCATCATAATGGTTATAATTGAAGTACAGTACGAAATAAGCTTTCAGCATCAGGGGATCAGGCACCTCCCAAGAACTGGCAGAGCGCATGCGTGTTACCTCGTAGGATCAAACTACATCGGGTCCTTAGGCAGCCTCCCATAAGAAACTGCTCATAGCCTGGTTATATATTGAAGATAAAGGTAAGGGTTCTTCCATTGGAGTAAATGAAATGCAGCATAAGCTGGTTTTTCTGAAAGGGTGACGCTTCCATTGGAAAAAGTTTCAAAGGCATACACTATGTGTTCAGATTCAGAACTTGAATCAGCATTCGATATGCAAGGCGGTCTGCAAGCCACGTATATACTGGGCGATCGATGCGTCTTCAACTTCAAGATCAGAAACTCAAACTGGTATGGCCACCAATCAACAGCGGTTCTCCATAATGCTGGTTATAAGGTGATTCGGTGGGTCTCTAACAATGGAAGGGATAAGTGCGGTTCCCAGGCATGCAGCCTGATGGTCAGGTTGATTAGTACGAATTACAGGAAAATAGCTTACAGCATCGGGGATCCCAGCCACTCTCCCCTCCAAAGAACTGGCAGGCGCGTAGATGTTTACCCTCCTAGATCAAACTACATCAGGTGCTTTTACTGGGTATGGCCGTAAGCAACAGCTGCAGCTTCATAATCCTGGATTTATATATTGAGAAGGTCAGGTGGAGGCGCTTCATTGGAAGAAAAATGATGCATTTCAAAGGCGCCACACTGAAGTTTATTTCAGTACAGCAGTAATAATGAATATTGGCTTACAGCATTCGATTTTGCAAGGCGGTCTGCAATCCATACTGGAGCGACCCGTCGTCTTAACTTCCAAATTCAGACCTTTTAAAACTGGTATGGCCATAAATACTTAACCAGGTGTAATGCTGGTTATAAATTGGGATCGGGTCGATCGCTACCAATGGAAAGGGATAAAGGAGTTCCAGTTCCCAGCCATGCAGCCGATGGTCAAGTGGCGTAGTTACGAATTTACAGGAAAAAAGCTTACAGCATCCGAGGATCCCAGGCGGCCTCCTTTAAAAAAGTACTGGCGGAAGCGCCGTGTTTAACTCGTGAATCAAATTACATCAGGTTCTTTTACACTGGTATGGCTGTAAGCAAAGCTGCACTTCATAATGCTGGATTTATATATTGAAGGTCGGGGTGGAGCGCTTCCGTGGAAGAAAAAGATGCATTTCAAAGGCATACACTGATGTTCATGGTTCAATTCACAGCTGTCATGAATAAAGCTTAGCATTCGATGTTTAAGGCGGTCACAAGCCACATTATACTGCTAGGCGTCGTGCGTCTTCAACTTCAAGATCAGGCTTTCAAACTAGAACATGGCCATAATCAGCGTTCTCCATAATGCTGGTTATAAATTGAAGTTCGGGTGGGTCTCTAACAATGGGGAAAGGATAAAGATACGGTTCCCAGGCGCTCGCTGATGGGTCAGGTTGATTAAAATTTTAGTGGGAAAATAAAAAACACAGCATCCGGGATCCAGCCACTCCTCCAGAACTGGCAGAGCGCGTACGTGTTTTACCTCAGTCAAACTACGCTCGGGTGCTTTTTACTGGTAGCGGCCCGTAAGCAACAGCTGCGCTCATAATCCTATAGTTTATATATATTGAAGATCAGGGTGGGCCCATTGGAAAATAAATGATGCGGCTAAAGGCATACACTGAAGTTTATTTTCAATTTACAACAGTATGAATAACAGCTTACAGCATTCGATTTTTGCAGGAGCGGTCTGCAATCCGCGTATACTGGGCAGACCATTACGTCTTTAACTACCAAGTTCAGACCTTTTTACCCCAAACTAATTTATGGCCATAAATAGCAGCAGTGCTCCATAATGCTGGTTATAAATTGAAGTTCGGGTCGATCGCTAACAATGGAAAGGATAAAGGTTCAGTTCCCAGCCATGCAAAACTGAATGGTCAGAGTAAGCGTAGTTACGAATTACAGGAAAAAGCGGCCAGCATCCAGGGATCAGGCAGCCTCCATTAAAATTACTGGCAGGCGCATGCGTATTTAATATCGTAGATCAAAGTACATCAGGTTCTTTTACACTGGGTATGACATGGCAGCTACTTCATAATGCTGGTTATATATTGATCGAGTTGGAGCGCTTCCGTTTGAAGAAAAAAAAGATGCATTTCAAAGGCATACACTGATGTTCATGGTTCAGTGCAACTGTCATGAAAGAAGCTTACAGCATTCGATTTTGCAAGGCGGTCTGCAAGCCACGTATACTACTGGGCATTCTCTTCAACTTCAAGATCAGGCCTTTTCAAACTGGTATGGCCGCATCAACAGCAGTTCTCCACCGTACTGGTTTATAAATTGAAGTTCAGGTGGGTCATATCTAACAATGGAAGGATAAAAGATGCAGTTTCCCAGCCAGCTGTACGATGGAATTCAGTAAGCGTAGTTACAGTACGGGAAAAAAGCTTACAGCATCCGGGGATCCCAGTCAGCCTCCCATTAAAGAGGTACTGGCAGAGCGCATGCGTGTTAACCTCGTAGATCAAGTACATCAGGTTCTTTTACACCAGGTATGGCTGCCAAGCAAAAAGCTGCACTTCATGAAATGCTGGTTATATATTGAAGATCGCGGTGGGTAGCTTCCATTGGAAAGAAAAAAGGTACATTTCAAAGGCATACACACTGCTGTTGCTGGTTCCAGGTATACAGCGCTGTCATGGAATAAAAAGCTTGTAACGGCTGATGTTGCAAGGCGGTCTGCAAGCCACGTATACTGGGCGATACGTGCGTCTTCTTACCAAGATCAGACGCTTTCAAATGGTATAGCCATAATCAGCAGCAGTTCTCTCCATAATGCTGGTTATAGAATTGAAGTTGGGTCTCTAACAATGGAAAGGATAAAGATGCAGTTCCAGAATACGGCTGATGGTCCAGGTTGATTAGTACAATTGCAGGAAAATGGCTTACAGCATCAGGGGATCCCAGCCACTCTCCCCTCCAAGAACTGGCAGAGCGCATCGCATTTTACCTCCTAGATCAAACTACATCAGGTGCTTTTACTGGTATGGCCGTAAGCAACTTGGCTGCGCTTCAATCCTGGTTATATATTGAAGATCAGGGTGGGCCTTTACATTGGAAGAAAAATGATGCATTTCAAGAGCTACACTGGAAGTTTATGTTCCAGTACAACAGTAATGAATAACTGGCGCTTACAGCATTCGATTTGCAAAGGCGGTCTGCAATCCGCGTATACTGGGCGACCCGGTCGTCTTGCTTTAAGTTCAGACGCTTTTAAACTAGTATGGCGCCAGCCACACCTTAGTGCTCCATAATGCTGGTTATAAATTGAAGTTCAGGTCGATCACTAACAGTATTAGGAAGAGAGTAAAGGTTCAGTTCCCAGCCATGCAATGATGAATTAAGTGGCGTAAAGTACAGGTACAGGGAAAAAGCTTACAGCATCCAGGGATCTAGGCAGCCTCCCATTAAGAAGTACTGGCAGAGCATGCGTATTATCGTAGTCGAGGTACATCAGGTTCTTTTACACTGGGTATGGCTGTAAGCAAAGCTGCACTTCATAACTAAGTTTATATATTGAAGATCAGGGTGGAGCGCTTCCATTGGAAGAAAAAGATGCATTTTCAAAGGCATACACTGATGTTCATGGTTCAGTGCAACGCATCATCGGAATAAAAGCTTACAGCATTCGATGTTGCAAAGGCGGTCTGCAAGCCACGTATACTGGGCGTACATTGCGTCTTCAACTTCAAGATCAGGCGCTTCAAACTGGGTATGGCCCATAATCAGCAAGTTCCATAATGCTGGTTACTCAGTGAAGTTCAGATTGGGTCTCCTAACAATGGAAAGGATATACGGTTCCCAGGCATGCACACGCTGATGGTCAGGTTAGTTAGTACAGGTACAGGAAGAAATAAGCTTACAGCATCCGGGGATCCCAGCCACTCTCTCTCTCCAAGAGCCTTGAGAGCGCGTATTTTACCTCCTAGATCAAACTACATGGGTACTTTTACACAGTAAGGCCGTAAGCAACAGCTGCATCCTGGATTATATATTGAGATCCAGGGGTGGAAGCAGCTTTGGAAAATAAAATGATGCATTTCAAAGGCATACACTGGGTTTTATTTCGACGGCGGTAAATAAGACAACAGCTTACAGCATTCGATTTTAATCACGGTGCAATCCCGCGTATACTAGGCGAACCGTGCGTCTTTAAATTCCAAGTTCAGACGCTTTTTAAACTGGTATAGCCATAAATAGCAGCAGTAGTGCTCCATAATGCTGGTTATAAGTGAAGTTCAGGTCGATCGCTAACAATGGAAAGGATAAAGGTTCAGTTTAGCCATTACAGCCGGTCCAAGTGGCGTAGTTACGAGTACAGGGAAAAAAGCTTACAGCATCCGGGATCCCAGGCAGCCTCCATACAAGTACTGGCAAGCAGGCGCCGTGTTAACCCTCGTGAATCAAAGTGTCAGGTTCTTTTACACTGGTATGGCGAAACAATAAGCAAGCTGCACTTCGCATAATGCTGGTTATATATATTGAAGTCGGAAGGGTGGGCTGTTAGGAAAGAAAAAGTGCATTTCAAGGCATACACTGATGTTCATGGTTCAGTTACAGCTGTCATGAATAAAAGCTTACAGCATTCGATGTTGCAAGGCGGTCTGCAAGCCACGTATACTGGGCGATACGTACGTCTTCAACTTTAAAGATCGACGCTTTCAAACTGGTAAGCATAATCAACCTTGGTTCTCCATAATGCTGGTTATAAATTGAAGTTCGGGTAGATTACGCAGGCGGAAGGGATCGGAAGTTCCCAGGCGCTACGCTGATGGTCAGTTGATTAGTACAGTACAGGAAAATAAACACAGCATCAGGATCCAACCCACTCTCCCTCAAGAACTGGCAGAGCGCGTGTTTTACCTCTAGATCAAACTACATCAGATTACTTTTACTGGTATGACGTAGCAACAGCTGCGCTTCATAATCCTAGTTATATATTGAGATCAGGTGGAGCCTTCCCATTTTGGAAAGAAAATGATGCATTTCAAAAGGTACACTGAAGTTTATGTTCCAGTACAACAGTAATGAATAACAGCTTACAGCATTTTCCCAGTTTACTGTGGCGGTCTGCAATCATTTCTACCAGACCCGTGCGTCTTTAACTTCCAAGTTCAGACCTTTTAAAGCCTAGTATGGCCATAAATAGCAACTTGGTGCTCCATAATGCTGGTTATATAAATTGAAGTTCAGTTCGATCGCTACCAATGGAAAGGATAAGGTTCAGTTTCCAATAGCCACTGTGTTGTGTCAGAGTAGTTACAATTACAGGAAAAACTTACAGCATCCCGGGATCCCAAGGCATCCTTTAAAGGAAGGTACTGGCGGAAGCGCATGCGTCATTTAACCTCGTAGATCAAGGAGAATTACATCGGGTTCTTTTTACATAGGCATGGCTGCCAGCTGGCACTTCCGCCGTACCGTTTATATATTGAGATCAGGGTGGAGCGCTTCCATTCTGGAAAAGAAAAAGATGCATTTCAAAAGCATACACTGATGTTCGTTAGATGCAGCTATCGCCGAATAAAGCTGTGATATTTTGGGCGGTCTGCAAACTGTGCTCCTATGGGCGTGCGTCTTCGACTTCCAAGATCAGGCGCTTTTAAAACTGGTATGGCCATAATCTTAGCAGTTCTATAATACTGGTTATAAATTGAAGTTCGGGTGGGTCTCTATATTTGTGAAGGATGAGATGCGGTTCCCAGGCATACGCTGATGAGTCAAGATTGATTAATTTAGTACAGGAAAATAGCTTTATCCGGGGATCCCAGCCCTCTCCCTCCAAGAACTGGCAGAGCGCAGCCGTCAATTTTACCTCTAGATCAACTACATCAGGTGCTTTACTGGGCGTAACCTTAGCTACTTCATAATCTGGTTATATATATTGAAGATCAGGTGGAGCGCTTCCAGTAAATGATGCATTTCAAAGGCATACACTGGGAGTTTATTTTAAGTACAAGCAGTAATAAGATAACAACACAGCATTCTGGTTTTGCAAAGGCGTTGCTTGCAATCCCGCGTATACTAGGCGGACCGTATACTTTAGCAAGTTCAGACGCTTACCCAAACTAATTTATGGCCATAAATGTGCCGGTACTTCCATAAGTACTGGTTATACGCGGGCAGGAAGTTCGGGTCGATCGCTAACAATGGAAGAAAGGATAAAGGTTCGGTTCCCAGCCATGCAATGATGGTCAGAGTGGCGTAGTTACAGGTACAGGAAAAAAGCGAAGCAGCATCCGGGATCCCAGGCAGCCTCCCATTAAAAGTACTGGCAGGCGCGCACGTGCTTAACCTCGTAGATCAAAGTACATCAGGTTTCTTTACACTGGGTATGGCTGTAAGCAAAAGCTGCACTTAATGCTGGTTATATAATGAAGATCAGGGTGGGGCGCTTCCATTGGAAGAAAAAGATGCATTTCAAAATTGCAGTGTTCATGGTTCAGGTACAGCTGTATCGCAGATAAAGCTTACAGCATTCGATGTTGCAAAGGCGGTCTGCAAAACACTCACCGTGCGTCTTCAACTTCAGATCAGTAGCTTTCAAACTGGTATATGGCCGCCAATCAGCAGCAGTTCTCCATAATGCTGGTTATAAATTGAAGTTCAGGTGGGTCCTCTAACGTGGAAAGGATAAGGCGGAACACTAGACGCTGATGGTCAAGGTTGATTAGTACAATTACTAGAAAATGGCTTACAGCATCCGGGGATCTCCCCTCCAAGGCAAGCGCAGAGCGCATGCGTGTTTGTTTACCCTCTAGATCAAACTACATCCAGGTGCTTTTACTGTACTTAGGTGGCCGTAAGCAGCTGCGCTATGATTTATATATTGAAGATCGGGTGGAGCGCTGCATTTGGAAAGAAAAATGAGTGCATTTCAAGGAAGGCATACACACTGGAAGTTTATGTTCCAGTACAACTGGCAATTAATGAATAACTTGGCTGCAGCATTTCGATTTTGCAGGCGGTCTGACGCTTAAGGCGACCCGTGCGTCTTTAACTTCCAAGTTCAGACCGCTTTAAATGGTATGGCCATAAATATGAGTGCTCCATAATGCTTATTTATAAATTGAAGTTCCGGGTCGATCCCTTTAACAATATGAAGGATAAAGGTTCAGTTCCCAATACAATGATGATGGTCCAAGTAGCGTAGTTGACCTGGAAAAAACACAGCATCCAGGGATCCAAGGCAGCCTCCATTAAAGTACTGGCAGAGCGCATGCGTACTTAACCTCGTAGATCAAAGTACATCGGGTTCTTTTACACTGGGTGGCTGTAAGCAAAGCTGCGCTTGTAATCCCTGGTTATATATTGAAGATCGAATTTGGAAGGCGCTTCCATTGGAAGAAAAAAGATGCATTTCAAAGGCATACACTGATGTTCATGGTTCAGTGTACAGCTGTCATGAATAAAAGCTTGTAGCATTCGATGTTGCAAGGCGGTCTGCAAGCCACACGTATACTGGGCGATACGTGCGTCTTCAACTTCAAGATCAGGCATCAAACTGGTATGGCCATAATCAGCAGCAGTTCTCCACCAATGCTGGTTATAAATTGAAGTTCAGATTGGGTCTCTAACAATATGGAAAGGATAAAGATGCAGCAGTTCCCAGGCATCACGGCTGATGATGGTCAGGTTGATTAAGTACAGTACAGGAAAATAGCTTACAGCATCCAGGGGATCCCAATACTCTCCCCTCCAAGGAACTGGCAGGCATGCGTGTTTTACCTCCTGATCAAACTACATCAGGTGCTTTTACTGGGTATGGCCGTAACCTTAGCTGCGCTTCATAATCCCTGGTTATATATTGAAGATCAGGGTGGAGGCCTTACATTTAGGAAAAAATGATGCATTTCAAAATTGTACACACTGAAGTTTATGTTCAGTACAACAGTAATGAATAACAGCTTACAGCATTCGATTTTGCAAGGCGGTCTGCAATCCCGCGTATACTGGGCTTCCGATGCGTCTTTAACTTAAGTTCAGACGCTTTTAAACTAGTATGGCCATAAATATAGCAGTGCTCCATAATGCTGGTTATATAAGTGAAGTTGGGTCCGATTATAACAATGTCCTGGAAAGGATAGGTTCAGTTCCCAGCCTTCATGCAATGATGGTCAAGTGGCGTAATTACAGGTACAGGAAAAAGCTTACACAGCATCCGGGGATCCCAGGCGGCTCCACATTAAAGTACTGGCGCGGGCGCATGCGTGGCTAACCTCGTGATCAAAGTACATCAGGTTCTTTTACGTATGGCTGTAAGCAAAGCTGCACTTCATAATGCTGGTTATATATGTGAAGATCAGGTTGGAGCGCTTCCATTGGAAAGAAAAAAAGATGCATTTCAAAGGCATACACTGATGTTCATGGTTCAGGTACAGCTATCATGAATAAAGCTTACAGCATTCGATGTTGCAAGGCGGTCTGCAAGCCACGTATGCTAGGCGTCGTGCGTACGTCTTCAACTTCAAGATCAGAGGCGCTTTCAAACTGGGTATGCCGCATAATCAGCAGCAGTTCTCATAATGCTGGATTCAATTGAAGGTTCGGGTGGGTCTCTAACAATGGAAAGGATAAGATGCAGTTCCAGGCATATAGCTGATGGTCAGGTTGGTGTTACAGGTACAGGAAAATAGCTTACAGCATCCGGGATCCCCGGCCTCTCTCAAGAACTGGCAGAGCGCATACGTGTTTACCTCCTAGATCAAACTACATCAGGTGCTTTTTACTGGTATATTGGCCGTAAGCAACAGCTGCGCTATAATCCTGGTTATATATATTGAAGATCAGATTGGGTAACTTTAACTGGAAAGTAAAATGATGCATTTCAAAGGCATACACTGAAGTTTATTTTTCAGTACAGCAGTAATGAATAACAGCTTGGCAGTTTTGCAATGCGGTCTGCAATCCCGATATCTGGGCGAACCGTGCGTCTTTAAATTCCAAGTTCGGGGCACTTTAAGCTGGTATGGCCATAAATACTTAGCCAGTGCTCCATAGTAACGGTTTATAAATTAAAGTTAGGGTCGATCCTTCGCAATGGAAGGGATAAAGGTTCAGTTCCCAGCCATGCAATGATGGTCAAGTGGCGTAGTTACAGTACAGGAAAAAAGCTTACAGCATCACAGGGATCAGGCAGCCTCAAAATTACTGGCAGGAAGCGCCGTGTGTTGTTGTACCCTCGTAGATCAAAGTACATCGGGTTCTTTTACGCTGTAGGTATGGCTGTAAGCAAGCTGCGCCATAATGCTGGTTTATATATGTGAAAGATCGGTGGGCTGTTGGAAAGAAAAAGATGCACATTCAAAGGCATACACACTGATCATTTCATGGTTCAGTTACGGCTGTCCTTCAGATAAAGCTTACAGCATTCGATGTTGCAAGGCGGTCTGCAAGCCACGTATACTGCGATACGATGCGTCTTCAACTTCAAAGATCAGGCGCTTTCAAACTGTATGGCCGCCAATCAACAGCAGTTCTCCGCAGCGCAGGTTATAAGTGGGGTGGGTCTCTAACAATGGAAAGGATAAAGAGATGCAGTTCCCAGGCATACGCTGATGGTCAGGTTGATTAGTGCAGTGGGAAAATAGCTTACAGCATCCGGGGATCCCCACTCTCCCCTCCAAGAACTGAAAGAGCGCGTACGTGTTTTACCTCCTAGATCAGAGCTACATCAGATTTAGCTTTACTGTAGGTATGGCCGTAAGCAACAGCTGCGGCTTCCTTAATCCTGGTTATATATTAGCAGAAGATCAGGGTGGGCCTTCCATTGGAAAAGAAAAATGATGCATTTCAAAGGCATACACACAAGTTATATTTCAGTACAGCAGTAATGAACTTAGCTTACAGCATTCGATTTTTACCGAGGCGGTCACAATCCGCGTATACTGGGCGACCGTGCGTCTTTAACTTCCAAGTTCAGACGCTTTTACTGAAACTGGTATGGCCATAAATAACAGCAGTGCTCCCATAATGCTGGATTTACTCGTAGTTCGGGTCGATCGCTACCAATGGAAAGGATAAGGTTCAGTTCCCAATATGCAATGATGGTCAAATTGGCGTAGTTACAGGTACAAATTTTACAGCATCCGGGGATCCCAGGCAGCCTCCCTTTAAAGAAGTACTGGCAGAGCGCATGCATCAATTTAACCTCGTAGATCAAAAGTACATCAGGTTCTTTACACTGGTATGGCTGTAAGCAAAGCTGCACTTCATAATGCTGGTTATATGTGTGAAGATCGTTGGAAGCTTCCATTGGAAGAAAAAGGTATTCAAAGGCATACACTGATGTTCGGTTCCAGTGCAACTGTCATGAATAAAAGCTTACAGCATTCGATGTTGCAAAGGTCTGCAAGCCACGTATACTGGGCGATACATTGCGTCTTCAACTTCAAGATCAGGCGCTTTCAAACTGGTATGGCCATAATCAACAGCAGTTCTCCATAATGCTGGTTTATAAATTATGAGAGTTCAGGTGCTGGGTCTCTAACAATGGAAGGGATAAAGTGCAGTTCCCAGCCGTACAATGATGGTCCAAAGAGTGGCGTAGTTACACAGTACAGGAAAAAGCACACACAGCATCGGGGATCCCCACTCCCATTAAAAGTACTGGCAGGCGCATGCCATTAACCTCGTAGATCCAAGGTACATCGGGTTCTTTTTTACACTGGAGTATGGCTGTAAGCAAAAGCTGCACTTCATAATGCTGGTTATATATTTATTGAAGATCAGGGTGGAGCGCTTCATTGGGCTGCATTTCAAAGGCATACACTGCTGTTCGTAGTTCCAGTTACGCTATCGCGATAAAACTTACAACGCCATTCGATGTTGCAAGGCAGTGCAAGCCACGTATACTGGAAGCGTCTGGCTGCGTCTTCAACTTCAAGATCAGGCGCTTTCAAACTGGTATGGCCATAATCAGCAGCAGTTCTAACAATGCTACAGTTTGCTAAATTGAAGTTCAGGTGGGTCTCTAACAATGGAAAGGATAAAAGAATTACGGTTGGGCATACGCTGATGGTCAGGTTGATTGGTACGGTACAGGAAAAGCCAACACAGCATCGGGGATCCCAGCCACTCTCCCCTCCAGAACTGGCAGGCGCATGCGTGTTTACCCTCCCTAGATCAAACTTCCTTCTCGGGTGCTTTGCTTTACTGGTATGGCCGTAAGCAGCAGCTGCGCTTCATAATCCTGGTTATATATTGAAGATCGGGTGCGAACTTGCCCATTGGAAAAGAAAAATGATGCATTTCAAGGCATACACTGAAGTTTATGTTCAGTACAACAGTAATAGATAACAGCTTACAGCATTCGATTTTGCAAAGCGGTCTGCAATCCAGCGTATACTGGCTGACCAATCGTGTAACTTCTACACGGGACTGAACGCTTTTCGGCTAGTATGGCCATAAATAACAGTCTTACACTTAATGCTGAATTTATAGTGAAGTTCAGGTCGATCGCGCGCTAACAATGGAAGGATAAAGGTTCAGTTCCCAGCCAGCATGCAATGATGGTCAAATTGGCGTAATTACAGTACAGGGAAAAAAGCTTACAGCATCCGGGGATCCCAGGCAGCCTCCCATTAAAAGTACTGGCAGGGCGCATGCGTATTTAACCTAAATGAATCAAAAGTCGTCGGGTTCTTTTACACTGGGTATGGCGCTGTAAGCAAAAGCTACACTTCACTCCAATGCTGGTTATATATTGAAGATCGGAGCGCTTCATTTGAAGAAAAAAGATGCATTTCGCAAAGGCATACACTGATGTTCATAAGTTCGAATTACGCTTCATATGAATAAAAGCACATTCGATGTTGCAAGGCGGTCTGCAAATACGTATATGGGCGATACGGCGTCTTTACAACTTCAAGATCAGGCGCTTTTCAAACTGGGTATGGCCATAATCAGCAGCAGTTCTCCATAATGCTGGTTATAAATTGAAGTTCAGGTGGGTCTCCTAACAATGGAAAGGATAAAGATGCTGCAGTTCCCAGGCCTGCCTTTGATGGTCAGGTTGATTAGTACCATTACAGGGAAAAATAGCTTACCCCACATCCGGGGATCCGGCCGCCTCCCTCTCCAAGAACTGGCAGAGCATGCGTATTTTACACCTCTAGATCAAGCCACATCCGGGTGCTTTACTGGTGGCCGTAAACGGCAGCTGCGCTGCGCAATCCTGGTTACTCCTCCTTGACAGAGATGCGGGTGGAGCGCTTCCATTGGAAGTAAATGATGCATTTTCAAGGCATACACTGTGAAGTTTATTTTCAGTACAACAGTAATGAATAACAGCTTACAGCATTCGGTGCACGATACGGTCTGCAAATCCCAGCGTATATACTGAGCTTCGAACCATTACTGCTTTAAATTCCAAGTTCAGACGCTTTTAAACTGGTATGGCCATAAATAACAGCAGTGCTCCGCCAATGCTGGTTATAAATTGATTCCGGGTCGATCGCTAACAATGGAAGGACAGGTTCAGTTCCCAGCCATGCAGCTGATGGTCAAGTGGCGTAGTTACGAATTTTGGGAAAAACACAGCATCCAGGAGGGATCCCAGACGGCCTCCCATTAAAGTACTGGCAGGAAATGCATGTTGCCTCGTAGATCAAAATTACGCATCGGGTTCACACTGGTATGGCTGTAAGCAAAGCCGCACTTCATAATGCGTTATATATTGAAGATCAGGGTGGAGCGCTTCCATTGGAAGAAAAAGATGCATTTCAAAGGCATACACTGATGTTCATGGTTCAGATTACAACTGTCGCCAGATAAAGCTTACAGCGTACAATTGCAAGGCGGTCTGCAAGCCACGTATACTTACTGGGCGATACACGTGCGTCTTCAACTTCAAGATCAGGCGCTTTCAAACTGGTACCCATAATCAACAGCAGTTCTCCATATTACAGTTTATAAATTGAAGTTCGAGATTGGGTCTAACAATGGAAAGGATACAAAAGATGCGTTCCCAGGCATACACGCTGATGGATGGGTTGATTAGTACAATTACAGGAAAATAGCGCGACATGCAGGATCCCAGCCACCTCTCCCCTCAAGAACTGGCAGGCGCATGCGTCAATTTTATCCTAGATCAAACTACATCGGGTGCTTTTACTGGTATGGCCGTAGCAACATGCGCTTCTAATCCTGGTTATGCTCTATTAGCAGAGATCCGGAATTTGGAGCGCTTCCGTGCGAAAGAAAAATGATGCATTTCAAAGGCATACACTGCTGATTTTATTTCAGGTACAGCAGTAGCTGTTGGCTGCAGCATTCGATTTTACCAGGCGGTCTGATCCGCGTATATAAGCGACCCACGTCTTTAACTTCCAGTTCAGACGCGCACCCAAACTGTTATGGCCATAAATAACAGCAGTGCTCCATAATGCTGGGTTGGTGAAGTTCAGTCAGTCTACAATGGAAAGGATAAAGTTCAGTTCCCAGCCATGCAATGATGGTCAAATTGGCATAACGTACAATTTTGGGAAAAAAGCTTACAGCATCCAGGGATCCCAGGCAGCCTCCTTTAAAGTACTGGCGAGCGCATGCGTAATATTTAACCTCGTAGATCAAGGTACATCGGGTTCTTTTACACTGCGTGCTGAAAACTTGTAACAAAGCTGCACTTCATAATGCTGGTTATATATTGAAGATCGGGTGGAGCGCTTTACGTGGAAAGAGAAAAAGATGCATTTCAAAGGCATACACTGATGTTCCAAGTTCCAGTGCAACTGTCATGAATAAAGCTTACAGCATTCGATGTTGCAAGGCGGTCCTGCAAACCCCGTATACTGAGGCACGTGCGTCTTCAACCAAGATCACTTTTCAAACTGGTATGGCCATAATCTGTAGCAGTTCTCCATAATGCTGGTTACTCTGATTGAAGTTCGGGTGGGTCTCCTAACAATGGAAAGGATAAAAGATGCAGTTCCCAGGCATACGCTGATGGTCAGGTTGATTAGTACAGTACAGGAAAATAGCTTACAGCATCCAGGGATCCCAGCCGCACTCCTCCTCTCCAAGAACTGGCAGAGCGCATGCGTGTTTACCTCTAGATCAAACTACATGGAACTTTTACTGGTATGGCCGTAAGCAACAGCTGCGCTTCATAATCCTGTTACCTGTGATCAGGGTGAGCCATTGGAAGAGTAAAATGAAAATTGCATTTCAAGGCATACACTGGTATTTTCCAGGTAGTACAACAGTAATGAATAACAGCTTACAGCATTCAGTTTTGCAATACGGTCTGCAATCCCGCGTATACTGGGCGAACCGTGCGTCTTTAAATTCAAGTTCAGACGCTTTTAAACTCAATTTATGGCCATAAATAGCAACAGTGCTCCATAATGTGCTGGATTTATAAATTGATTCAGGTCGATCGCTAACAATGGAAGGATAAAAGGTTCGGATTCCCAGCCATTACAATGATGAGATGATGGCGTTACAGTACAGGGAAAAAAGCTTGCAGCATCCGGGGATCCAGGCAGCCTCCCATTACCAAAGTACTTTAGCGGAAGCGCATGCGTATTTAACCTCATTAGATCAAAGTATTTTACATCGGGTTCTTTTACACTGGTATGGCTGTAAACTTAAAAAGCGCTATGCAAGTTTATATATTACAGAAGATCAGGGTGGGCTTCCATTGGAAGAAAAGATGCATTTCAAAGGCATACACTGATGTTCATGGTTCAGTGCAACTGTCATGATAGCTTACAGCATTCCTAAGTGTGCAAGGCGGTCTACGACTACATTATACTGGGCGATACGTCTTCAACTGCAAGGTCGACGCTTTCAAACTGGTATGGCCATAATCAGCGTTCTCCATAATGCTGGTTATAAATTGAAGTTCGGTGGTCTCTATGGAAAGGATAAAGATGCAGTTCCCAGGCATACGCTGATGGTCAGGTTGATTAGTACAGTACAGGAGGAAAATAGCTTTACAGCATCCGAAATCCAGCCACTCTCCCCTCAAGAACTACAGCGGAAGCGCGTAAATCGTTTTATCCTAGATCAAACTACGTAGTTGCTGCTTTTTACTGTAGGTATGGCCGTATTAAGCAGCAACTGCGCTTCATAATCCGGATTTATATATTGAAGATCAGGGTGGAGCGCGCTTCCATTGCGGCAAATGCATTTCAAGGCATACACTGAAGTTTATGTTCCATTTGGCAGTAATGAATAACAGCTTACAGCATTCGATTTTGCAAGGCGGTCTGCAATCCACGCGTATACTGGGCGACCGATGCGTCTCTTTAACACAAGTTCAGACGCTTTTTAAACCTAGTATGGCCATAAAATAACAGCAGTGCTCATGTGCGGATATAAATTGAAGTTCAGGTCGATCGCTACCAATGAAGGATAAAGGTTCAGTTCCCAATAGCCTTTATTGATGGTCAAATTAAGCGTAGTTGGGCTGGAAAAACTTTACAGCTCCGGGATCCCAGGCAGCCTCCCTTTAAAGTACTGGCAGAGCGCATGCGTATTTAACCTCGTAGATCAAAGTACATCGGGTTCTTTTTACACTGGAGTATGGCTGTAAGCAAAGCTGCACTTCATAATGTGCTGTATATATTGAAGATCGGGGTGCGGAGCGCTGTTGGAAAGAAAAGATGCATTTCAAAGGCATACACTGATGTTCATGGTTCCAATTACCTTCTCATGAATAAAAGCGCATTCGATGTTGCAAGAAGGTCCTGCAAGCCACGTATACAAGTCCACGACGTCTTCAACTTCAAGATCAGGCGCTTTCAAACTGGTACCAAGCATAATCAGCAGTTCTCCATAATGCTGGTTATAAATTGAAGTTCAAGGGTGGGTCTCTAACAATGCAGGAAAGGATGAAGATGCAGTTCCCAGGCATGCAGCTGACGTGGTCAGGTTGATTAGTACAGTACAGGAAAATAGCTTACAGCATCCAGGGATCCCAGCCACTCTCCCCTCAGAACTGGCAGAGCGCATGCGTGTTTACCTAGATCAAAACTACATCCGGAATTACTTTTACAGTGGCCGTAGCAACAGCTGCGCTTCGCATAATCCTGGATTTATGTGAAGATCGGGGGTGGAGCGCTTTGGCTAGAAAAATGATGCATTTCAAAGGCATACACTGAAGTTTATTTCAATTACAAGCAGTAATGAATAACAGCTTACAGCATTCTAAGTTTTGCAAGGCGGTCACCGCGAAATCCATACTACTGGGCGAACCACGTGCGTCTTTATTTCCACCAAGTTCAGACGCTTTTAAACTGAGCCCTTGGCCATAAATAACAGCAGTGCTCCACGCATAATGCTAGTTCTGATTTAAGTTCAGATTCGATCGCTAACAATGGAAAGATAAAGGTTCAGTTCCCAGCCATTGCAATGATGGTCAAATTAAATGGAATTACAGTACAGGAAAAAGCTACGACAGCATCCACGGGATCCCCAGGCAGCCTCCCATTAAAGTACTGGCAGGGCGCATGCGTGCTTAACCTCGGCAGATCAAAGTGCATCGGGTTCTTTTTACGTTATGGCTGTAAGCAAAACTGCACTTCATAATACTTTGGTTATATATAATGAAGAGATCAGGGGTGGAGCCTTCCATTTGGAAAGAAAAAGATGCATTTTCAAAGGCATACACTGCTGTTCTTGGTTGTGGTGCAACATCATGAATAAACTTACACAGCATTCCCGATGTTGCAAGGCGGTCTGCAACCCACGTATACTGGGCGATACGTGCGACTTCAACTTCAAGATCAGGCGCTTTCAAACTGGTATGGCCATAATCAGCAGCAGTTCTCAATGCTGGTTATAAATTAAAGTTGGTGGGTCTCTAACAATGGAAGGATAAGGAGTACAGTTCCCAGGCATGCAGCTGATGGTCAGGTTGATTAGGTACAGTACAGGAAAATGGCTTACAGCATCCGGGGATCCTCCTCCCTCCAAGGCAGAGCGCATGCGTGTTTACACCCTCTAAGATCAAACTACATCGGGTGCTTTTACTGGTATGGCCGTAACGCTTAGCTGCCTTCATAATCCTGGTTATATTGAGTCAGGGTGGGCTTCCATTGGAAAAATGATGCATTTCAAAGGCATACACTGAAGTTTATGTTCGGTACAACGAAGTAATGAATAACAGCTTACATTCGATTTTGCAAGTGATTGCAATCCAGCACATTATACTGGGCGACCCGTGCGTCTTTAACTTCCGAAGTTCAGGCGCTTTTAATAATTTATGGCCGCGGCAGCAATTACTCCATAATGCTGATTTATAAATTGAAGTTGAATTGATCGTAACAATGGAAAGGATAAAAGGTTCCAGTTCCAATAATGGTCAAGTGGCGTAATTACCGAGTACAGGAAAAAGCACAGCATCCGGGATCCCAGCCTCCCATTAAAAGTACTGGCAGGGCGCAGCCGTATTTAACCTCGTAGATCAAAGTACATCGGTTCTTTTACACTGGTATGGCTGTGGCAAAAGCTGCACTTCATAATGCTGGTTATATATGAAGATCAGGTGGAGCGTTGGAAAGAAAAAGATGCATTTCAAAGGCATACACTGATGTTCATGGTTCAGTGCAACTGTCATCATGAATAAACACAGCATTCGATGTTGCAAGGCGGATGCTGCAAACCCGCATTATACTAGGCGATGCGATGCGTCTTCAACTTCAAGATCAGAGTAAACTTTCAAACTGGTATAGCCCTGGTAACAGTTCTCCATAATGCTGGTTATAAATTGAAGTTAGGGTGGGTCTCTAACAATGGAAAGGATAAAAAGTGCGGTTCCCAGGCATACGCTTTGATGGTCAGGTTGATTAGTACAGTACAGGAAAATAGCTTACAGCATCAGGATCCCAGCCACTCTCACTCTCTCAAGAACTGGCAGAGCGCATGCGTGTTTACCCTCCTGATCAAACTACATCCAGGGTGCTTACTAGGCTATGTGGCCGTAAGCAACAGCTGCGCTTCATAATCCTGGTTATATATGTGAAGATCAGGTGGAAGCACCATTGGAAAGTAAAATGATGCATTTCAAAGGCATACACTGGCGAAGTTGCCTTTTCAGTACAACGAAAGTAATGAATAACAACACAGCATTGATTTTGCAATGCGGTCTGCAGTCATGCCGGGGCGAACCATTGCGTCTTTAGAATTCCAGTTCAGACGCTTTTAAACTACATTTGTTTGCATGCATAAATAACAGCAGTGCTCCATAATGCTGGTTATAAATTGAAGTTGGGTCGATGGCTAACAATGGAAGGATAAAGGGTTGGTTCCCAGCCATGCGTGGTCAAGTGGCGTAGTTACAGTGCAGGAAAAAACTTACAGCATCGGGATCCCAGGCAGCCTCCCATTAAAGTACTGGCGCAGCATGCGTATTTAACCCTCCTGTGAATCAAAGTACACATGGGTTCTTTTACACTGGTATGGCTGTAAGCAAAAGCTACACTTCACAATGCTGGTTACTATATTGAAAGGGTGGAGCGCTGTTGGAAAGAAAAAGATGCATTTCACAAAGGCATACACTGATGTTCATGGTTCAGTAGCTATCATGAATAAAAGCTTACAGCATTCGATATTTGGCGGTCTGCAAGCCATTATACTGGCGTGCATTGCGTCTTCAACTTCAAGATCAGGCGCTTTTCAAACTGGTATAGCCATAATCTAACCCAGCAGTTTCTCCACTTAATACTGGTTATAAATTGAAGTTCAGGTGGGTCTCTAACAATGGAAGGATAAAGATGCAGTTCCAGGCATGCAGCATTGGTCAGGTTTGGTTAAAAGTACAGTACAGGAAATGAAAAACACATCAGGGATCCCATACCTCTCCCCTCAAGAACTGGCAGAGCGCATGCGTGTTTTTACCCTCTAAGATCAAAACTACGTAAGATTGCTTTTACTATAGTACATAGCGTAAAAGCAACAGCCTAAACTTCATAATCCTGGTTATATATTGAAGATCAGGGGTGGAGCGCTTCCATTGGAAGAAAAATGAAAGTGCATTTCAAAGGAAGGCCTTTTTGAAGTTTATGTTCCAGTACAACAGTAATGAATAACAGCTTACAGCATTCGATTTTGCAAAATTTCTGCGAATCCGCGTATACTGAGCGACGCCATTACGTCTTTGCTGAAGTTCAGACGCTTTTAAAACTAGTATGGCCATAAATAAATAACAGCAGTGCTCCATAATACTGTGGTTATAAATTGAAGTTTCAGGTCGATCGCTACCAATGGAAAGGATAAGGTTCAGAAGTTCCCAACCATGCAATGATGGTCAAGTGGCGTAGTTGCAGTACAGGAAAAGCACAGCATCCGGGATCCCAAGGCAGCCTCCTTTAAAGTGCTAGCCGTACGTATTTAACCTCGTAGATCAAAGTACATCGGGTTTCTTTTACACTGGAGTATGGCTGGCAAGCTGCGCTTCATAATGCTGGTTATATATTGAAGATGCGGGGTGGGCGCTTCATTGGAAAGAAAAAGATGCATTTCAAGGCATACACTGATGTTCATGTGGTTCAGTGCAACTGTCATGAATAAAAGCTTACAGCATTCATTTGATGTTGCAAGGCGGTCACAAGCCACTGTACTAGGCGATACGTGCGTCTTCAACCTAATCAGGCTTTCAAACTACAGGTATGGCCCTTATTAATCAGCAGTTCTCCATGTGCTGGTTATAAATTGTGAAGTTCGGGTGGGTCTCTAACAATGGAAGGATAGATGCAGTTCCCCAGGCATACGCTGATGGTCAGATTGATTAGTACCGTTTTGGGAAAAATAGCTTACAGCATCCGGGGATCCCAGCCACTCTCCTCTCAAAAGAACTGTGGCAGGGGAAAGCTTGCGCGTGTTTACTACTGATCGGCTACATAGGGTGCTTTTACACTGGTATGGCCGTAACCAACAGCTGCACTTCATAATCCTGGTTATATATTGAAAGTCAGGGTGGAGCGCTTCCATTGGAAAGTAAATGATGCATTTCAAAGGCATACACTGAGTTTATTTTCAGTACAACAGTAATGAATAACAGCTTACAGCATTCGATTTTTACCAATGCAGTCTGCAATCCAGCATTATGCCTACAAGCGAACCGTCGTCTTTAAATTCCAAGTTCAGGCCCAATGGTATGGCCATAAATAACAGCAATTAACCACTTATCACTGGTTATAAATTGAGTTCAGGTCGATCGCTAATGGAAAGGATAAAGAAGGTTCCAGTTCCCAGCCATGCAATGATGGTCAAGGCGTAGTTACGGGTACCAGGAAAAAAGCTTGGCATCAGGGGATCCCAAGGCAGCCTCCATTAAAGAATTACTGGCAGAGCGCATGCGTGTTAACCTCGTAGATCAAAGTACATCAGGTTCTTTTACACTGTGGTATGGCTGTAAGCAAAGCTGCACTTCATAATGCTTTGGTTATATGTGTGAAGATCCGGGGTGGAGCCTTCCATTGGAAGAAAAAGATGCATTTCAAAGGCATACTGATGTTCATGGTTCAGTGCAACTGTATCGCGAATAAAGCTTACAGCATTCGATGTTGCAAGGCGGTCTACGAAGCCACGTATACTGGGCGACCACGTGCGTCTTCAACTTCAAGATCAGGCGCTTTCAAACTGGTATGGCCATAATCAACAGCAGTTCTCCCACTTAATGCTGGTTATAAATTGTAAGTTGTTATACCGGGTGGGTCTCTAACAATGGAAAGATTGTAAAGATGCAGTTCCCAGGCATACGCTGATAGTCAGGTTGATTAGTACAGTACGGGAAAAATAGCTTACAGCATCAGAGTTAACCACTCCTCCAAAGAACTGGCAGAGCGCATGGGTATTTTACCTCCTAGATCGAGCTACATCGGGTGCTTTTACTGGTATGGCGTGAAGCAACAGCTGCGCTTCGCAATCCTGGTTTATATATTGAAGATCGAATTGGAGCGCTTCCATTGGAAGAAAAAAATAGTGCATTTCAAAGGCATACACTGAAGTTATGTTCAGTACAACAGTAATGAATAACAGCACAGCCATTCGATTTGCAAAGGCGGTCTGCAATCCAGCACTTTATACTGGGCGACCGATGCGTCTTTAACTTCAAAGTTCAGACGCTTTTAGCCTGGTATATGGCCATAAATAACAGCAGTGCTCCATAATGCTGGTTATAAATTGAAGTTCAGGTCGATCGCTACCAATGGAAAGGATAAGGTTCAGTTCCCAGCCATGCAATGATGGTCAAGTGGCGTAGTTACGAGTACGGGAAAAAACACAGCATCCGGGGATCCCAGGCAGCCTCCCTTTAAAGTACTGGCAGAGCGCATGCGTGTTAATCAATGAATCAAAAGTACATCGGGTTCTTTTACACTGGTATGGCTGTAAGCAAAAGCTGCACTTCATAATACAGGTTATATTTCTTTGAGAGATCGGGGTGGAGCGCTTCCATTTGGAAAGAAAAAAGATGCATTTTAAAGGCATACACTGATGTTCATGGTTCAGTGCTATGTGAATAAAAGCTTACAGCATTCGATGTTGCAAGGCGGTCTGCAAGCCACGTATACTGGGCGATACGTGCGTCTCTTCAACTTCATCAGGCGCTTTCAAACTGGTATGGCCCATAATCAACAGCAGTTCTCCATAATGCTGGTTATAAATTGAAGTTCAGGGTGGGTCTCTAGCAATGGAAAGGATGAAGATGCAGTTCCCAGGCATGTCACGCTGATGGTCAGGTTGATTAGTACAGTACAGGAAAATAGCTTGCCCTACAGCATCCAGGGATTAGCCTCTCACCTCAAAAAGAACTGGCAGAGCGCATGCGTGTTTTACCTTATCCTAGATCAAACTACATCAGATTACTTTTACTGGTATGGCCGTAAGCAGCAACTGCGCTTCATAATCTGGTTATATAATGGCTGAAGATCAGGGTGGAGCCGCTTCCCATTGGAAAGTAAAATGATGCATTTCAAGAGCGCTTGCTGGTTTATTTTTCAGTACAATGGCAGATAACAGCCCACAGCATTCGATTTTACAGAAGCGGTCTGCAATCCATGACCCATACTGGGCGAACCGTCGTCTTTTAACTACTAAGTTCAGACGCTTTTAAACCTGAGCCCATGGCCATAAAACACTTAGCAGTGCTCCATAATGCTGATTTATAAATTGAAGTTGAGGTCGATGGCTAACAATGGAAAGATAAAGGTTCCAGTTCCCAACCAGCAATGATGGTCAAATTAGGCGTAGTTACACAGTACAGGAAAAAAAGCTGACAGCATCCAAGGAGGATCCCAGGTGGCATCCATTGAAATACTGACGTGCGCCGTCTTAACCTCATGATCAGAAGTACATCGGTTCTTTTTACACTGGGCATATGGCTGTAAGCAAGCTGCCACTTCATAATGCTGGTTATATATTGAAGAAGATCAGGGGTGGGCGCTGGTGGAAGAAAAAAAGATGCATTTCAAAAGGCATACACTGATGTTCATGTGGTTCAGTGCAACTGTCATGAATAAAAGCTTACAGCATTAGATGTTGCAAGAAGTAGGTCTGCAAGCCGTATACTACAGGCGATACGTGCGTGCGTCTTCTTCAAGATCAGGCGCTTTCAAACTGGTATGGCCATAATCAACAGCAGTTCTCCCATAATGCTGGTTATAAATTGAAGTTCGAATTGGGTCTCTAACAATGGAAAGGATAAAGATGCAGTTCCCAGGCATACGCTGATGGTCAGGTTGATTAGTACAGTAATAAATAAAAGCTTACAGCATCAGGGGGATCAGCCACTCTCACCTCAAAACTGGCAAGAGCGCATGCGTGTTTACCCTCCCTAGATCAAAACCCATGGTGCTTTTTACTGGTGGCCGTAAGCAGCAATGCGCTTCCTTAATCCTGGTTATATATTGAAGATGGGTGGAGCGCTTCCGTGGAAGAAAAATGATGCATTTCAAAGGCATACACTGAAGTTTATGCCATTTAGCAGTAATGAATAACAGCTTACAGCATTCGTTTTGCAGTGATTTTAACCAGCGTACTGGGCGACCAAATGCGTCTTTAACTTCCAAGTTCAGACGCTTTTTAAACTGGTATGGCCATAAATAACAGCAGTCTCCACATGCTTGTTATAAATGAAGTTTAGTTCAGGTCATTCGTGGCAACTAACAATGGAAGGATAAAAGGTTCAGTTCCCAGCCAATACAATGATGGTCAAATGGCGTAGTTACAATTTACTGGAAAAAAGCTTACAGCATCAGGGATCCCAGGCAGCCTCCCATTAAAATTACTGGCAGGAAGCGCATGCGTACTTAACCTCGTAGATCAAGTACATCGGGTTCTTTTTACCTGGTATGGCTGTAAGCCAGCTGCGCATAATCCCTGGTTATATATTGAAGATCAGGTTGACGCTTCCATTGGAAAGAAAAAGATGCATTTCAAGGCATACACTTGTTTCATGGTTCAGTGCAACTGTCATGAATAAAGCTACATTTCAGGTCTTTTAAAAGTGATTCTGCAAACCCATTAATACTATAGGCGTCATCGTCTTCAACTTCAAGATCAGAGAAAAGCGCTTTCAAACTGGTATGGCCATGATAAGCAGCAGTTCTCCATAATGCTGGTTACTCATTTAAGTTGGTGGGTCTCTAACAATGGGAAAGGATAAGGTAAGTTCCCCAGAGGCATACGCTGATGGTCAGGTTGATTAGTACAGTACAGGAAAAGCCAGCTTTACAGCATCGGGGATCCCAGCCACTCTCCCCCTCAGAACTGGCAGAAGCGCGTACGTGTTTACCTCTAGATCAAGCTACATCGGGTGCGCACCTGGTATGCGTGGCTTAACAGTTGCGCTTCATAATCCTGGTTATATATTGTGATCCGGGGTGGAGGCGCTTCATTGGAAAGAAAAATGATGCATTTCAAAGGCATACACTGAAGTTTATGTTCCAGTACAACAGTAATGAATAACGAAACACAGCGTCGATTTTGCAAAGGCGGTCTGCAATCGCATGCAGGCGACCCGTGCGTCTTTTAACTTCCAGTTCAGACGCTTTTAAACTAGTATATTATAAATAACAGCAGTGCTCCATAATGCTGGTTATAAATTGAAGTTCAGGTCGATAAGCTATGGAAGGATAAAGGTTCAGTTCCCAGCCATGCAATGATGGTCAAGTGGCGTAATTACAGTACAGGAAAAAAGCTTACACAGCATCCAGGGATCCAGGCAGCCTCCATTAAAGTACTGGCAGAGCATGCGTGTTAACCTCGTAGATCAAAAGTACACATCGGGTTCTTTTTACACATGGCTGTAGAAAAGCAAAGCTGCACTTCATAATGCTGATTCTCTATTGAAGATCAGGGGTGGAGCCTTCCATTGGAAGAAAAAGATGCATTCAAAGGCATACACTGATGTTCATGGTTCAATTTTGGCTATCATGAATAAAGCTTACAGCATTCGATGTTTACCAAGCGGTCTACAAGCCGCATTATACTGGGCGTCACGTGCGTCTTCAACTTTAAGATCAGGCGCTTTCAAACTGGTATAGCCATAATCAACAGCAGTTCTCCCATAATACTTCTGGTTATAAGTGAAGTTGGTGGGTCTCTAACAATGGAAGGATAAAGATGCAGTTCCCAGGCTACGCTGATGGTCAGGTTGATTAGTACAGTACAGGAATACACAGCATCCCGGATCCAGCCTCTCCTCCAAGAACTGGAGCGCACGTGTATGACCTCCTAGATCAACACATCGGTGTCTTTTACTGGTATGGCGTAAGCAACAGCTGCGCTTCATAATCCT
>NW_024378739.1:0-7388 GCF_016835505.1 Polypterus senegalus
GCTTCAAAAACTGGATGTATGAATGGGTATTGCACAGGTTTAACTTAAATATTGTGTAAATGTTGGGTTCATGATTTGGTGGTCGGAGACATGAACACGGAAATCAATGGATGTTCTTCTGAACAGGCTTTTTTTATTGCATGCATGCTATCTCTATCTGAAGTACAAATCCCCCAGTTCCTATCCTTTTTCTTTCTCCACATAAACAATCACCACACGATAAACGTCTTTGTGAAATTAAAACTAGTTATAAACTTAGACCATGGAGTGTTCAGAACTTTAAAAAAATCTTCATTATACATGTTTAAATATGCCTTCAATTCAGAATTGCCCCAATCCCAGCAAGCATTGTGTACGAGGCAGGAGCAAATCCTGAACAAGGCGCCAGCACATTGCAGGGTGAATACGAGCAACACATACACACTAGCAGGGTCAATATAGCATAACAAAACCCGACATCCTACATGACTTTGAAAGGAAACTGAAGCACGCCGAGTAAACCCACCAGGAAAAACATGTAAATTCAAGGCAGGGAGCACCGGGATCCCCTTGCTGCAGGCAGCAGTTCATCCTCCACGCCACCATGCCCCCACATGATTAATACATGCTTTAATGCATTTCATCATGAAAATTATATCAAGTATTTATCTTAGCATTCTAAATGTTCAGGGAGCAGGAATATCATGAAATTAATGTACAGTATTATGTGTGCTGCCTGCACCTCCTCTTAATGCAAGAGGAAATCAGCTTAAGAAGCACGTAGCAATTAACATGGCTCGGGGAACACGACAGAAAGCATTTCATGTGCTACATAACTTATGACGGGGTTTGAGAAAATCTAGCAAATTAAATATTTATTTTCAGATGAAGTTTAGTTTACGATGTTCTACTTTAATGACAAATTACGAGAATGAAGTCAGCATGTTGACTTAATTCTCGTCATAACGTCGAGATTAATGTGGAAATGTCGAGAATAAAGTCAACATGTCGTCACATTATTACACAGTACCCAGGTACATTACACAGTATTGAAAAAAAATAAAACAAGTACAACTTGGCTTGCAGTATTGTCCAGTAGTATAGAAACAGTATTCACACATTTGAACATAATGGTTCACATCTGACCTTTTAAAACCAAGGTATCTCCAGACAACAGACACGGCTCCTTTTTTCGCAAAAGTTCAACTGTGTCATCATGTTCAACTTTGTCGCCTGCTACAGCTTCAGTTTTAGAATGTTCTCTGTCCATTTTCACTACTCAATACCTCCACTAACGCATGTACTCTGTTGTATGTTTAGCGGTGCAGCAGTGATAAAGGTACCCATTAAACAGTTTCCTGCTGCGCCACGTTCAACATTGTTTAGGCTGTTTAAACCGGTGTTGTGGTATAAGAAAAATCCATATCATAACAAAATAAACGGTTTTGGTATGAACGTATACGCCCAGCACTAATACCCGCATGTGTCTATATAATTTGCTTTACTGCATTGTGATTTCATGTGTCTCTTTGTCCTGTATTCTTTTGAGCATGGCTGCGCTCTACCCCTGCCTCCTCTTCTTTGAGTAACTTTGTAGCAGTGTTACAACTTGATGGACTTCATTTCCCAGCTGCCCTGAAGGGCGTTCCCTCATTGGAGTTCGCAACAGGCACAGGGGCTGCTGGGGACAAGAAGGGCTGGCGGGAACTTTAAAAGAGAGCCAGCTAAACAGAGAAGGAGCACTGTTGTTTCTCATCACTGTTGCCGTTTGCCTGTGTGGTTGTCCTGCTTTGCTGTTGTATTGGATTTAAGTTTTGTCTTGTGCCCATCTGGATTATCTTATCGGAGGGAGTGCTCCCAGCATCTCAACACAAAATCTTTAAGAAACGGTAGGATGTTGTTGTAGATGTCTATTATTGTGCATTGTGTTTATCATCACCGAAGGGAAAGGGAGGGTTGTCTGAATTTTTTTGTTTATTTTATTTCCATTTAATATATTATTCATTCATTTATTTGATTTAGTGGGTTTGTGTCTCTGTCTGTGAGTGAGTGTAGGTCAGGCCAAGGTTGGGTGAGTAAATGGAATCCCCACCAAAAAATAAATCACCATTCCATTGACGGTGTGAATCTGAGTGGCGCCAGACTGCTACAGATTTTGGTGAGCTGGGTAGGAGCCAGGTTTCTTTACACGCATTCTTCTAGTTCCACGCACATTTCTCACTTTACACAGAAGTCATGTGTGTCGAAGGTGCATTGCAAGACAAGGAGCTTGAACAAAATGTGCTGCTGATTGATATACGTGGGATGCCTAGGTCACGTCATGTAATGGTCAGAGCCCCTCTCGGAAAAGGTTACCCGGCTGGATACCCTGTGTCTCCAGTCCGGAACAGCTCAGACCAGTGAGGGAAGGATTTTGTAAGACCTGGCGTTATGCCTAGAGCTGTTAGAGGCACAGGTTGATGACATCGCCCGCAGCTTAATCAATCAAGACAAGACTGTCCACGACCTCATCGATGCCACTGTCACCCAAGTATCTGGCGAGGCAACTGTGAGGGTGAAGCGTCTTTAGAACATTAGAACACTCTATAGACAAGACCATTCAGCCCAACAAAGCTTGCCAGTCCTGTCCACTTATTTCTTCCAAAAAAACATCGAGTTGAGTTTTGAAAGTCCCTAACGTCTGTCTACCACGCAACTTGGTAGCTTATTCCAAGTGTCTATTGTTCTTTGTGTAAAGAAAAACTTCCTAATGTTTGTGCTGAAATTTACCCTTAACAAGTTTCCAACTGTGTCCCCATGTTCTTGATGAACTCATTTTAAAATAACAGTCTCAATCCATTGTACTAATTACCTTCATAATTTTAAACACTTCAATCATGTCACCTCTTAATCTTCTTTTGTTTAAACTGTATAGGCTCAGCTCTTTTAATCGCTTCTCATAATTCAACCCCTGTAGCCCTGGAATCAGCCTAGTCGCTCTTCTCTGGACCTTTCTAACTCTATGTCCTTTTGTAGCTTGGACACCTAAACTGCACAGTACTCAAGATGAGGCCTCACCAGTGCATTATAAAGGTTGAGCATAGCCTCCTTGGACTTGTACTCCACACATTATGTTATATAACCTAACATTCTATTAGTCCTCTTAATGTCTTCTGAACACTGTCGGAAGTCGATAGCTTAGAGTCCACTATGACTCCTAAATCCTTCTGATAAGGTGTACTCTTGATTTTCTGACGCCCATTGTGTATTCAAACCTAACATTTTACTTCCTATGTGTAATACTTTACATTTACTGACATTAAATTTCATCTGCCACAAATCTGCCCAAGCCTATATGCTATCCAAGTCCTTCTGTAATGATGTAACGGATTCCAAATTATCTGCTAATCCACCTGTATTGGTATCCTCTGCAAATTTAACCAGCTTGTTACTTATATTCCTATCTAAATCATTTATTTATATATATATATATATATATATTATTATTATTATTTATTATATATATATATACAGTGGAGGAAATAATTATTTGACCCCTCACTGATTTTGTAAGTTTGTCCAATGACAAAGAAATGAAAAGTCTCAGAACAGTATCATTTCAATGGTAGGTTTATTTCAACAGTGGCAGATTGCACATCAAAAGGAAAATCGAAAAAATAACTTTAAATAAAAGATAGAAATTGATTTGCATTTCATTGAGGGAAATAAGTTTTGAACCCTCTAACAAAAAGACTTAATACTTAGTGGAAAACTCTTGTTTGCAAGCACAGAGGTCAAACGTTTCTTGTAATTGATGACCAAGTTTGCACATTTTAGGAGGAATGTTGGTCCACTCCTCTTTGCAGATCATCTCTAAATCCCTAAGGTTTGAGGCTGTCTCTGTGCTACTCTGAGCTTGAGCTCCCTCCATAGGTTTTCTATTGGATTAAGGTCCGAGACTGACTAGGCCACTCCATGACCTTAATGTGCTTCTTCTTAAACCACTCCTTTGTTGCCTTTGCTGTATGTTTTGGGTCATTGTCGTGCTGGAACACCCATCCACGACCCATTTTCAGTTTCCTGGCAGAGGGAAGGAGATTGTCGCTCAGGATTTCACGATACATGGCTCCGTCCATTTTCCGTTAATGCGATTAAGTTGTCCTGTGCCCTTAGCAGAAAAACACACCCAAAGCAAAATGTTTCCACCCCCATGCTTGACGGTGGGGACGGTGTTTTGGGGTCATAGGCAGCATTTTCTTCCTCCAAACACAGCGAGTTGAGTTAATGCCAAAGAGCTCTATTTTGGTCTCATCAGACCACAGCACCTTCTCCCAGTCACTCTCTGAATCATTCAGGTGTTCATTGGCAAACTTCAGACGGGCCTGCACATGTGCCTTCTTGAGCAGGGGGACCTTGCGAGCCCTGCAGGATTTTAATCCATTGCGGTGTAATGTGTTTCCAATGGTTTTCTTGGTGACTGTGGTCCCTGCTAATTTGAGGTCATTAACTAACTCCTCCCGTGTAGTTCTAGGATTCTTTTTCACCTTTCTCAGAACCATTGACACCCCACGAGGTGAGATCTTGCGTGGAGCCCCAGAGCGAGGTCGATTGATGGTCATTTTGTGCTCCTTCCATTTTCAACAATCGCACCAACAGTTGTCACCTTCTCTCCCAGCTTCTTGCTAATGGTTTTGTAGCCCATTCCAGCCTTGTGCAGGTCTACAATTTTGTCTCTGACATCCTTGGACAGCTCTTTGGCTTTCCCATGTTGTAGAGTGTGGAGTCTGCTTGATTGATTGATTCTGTGGACAGGTGTCTTTATACAGGTGACTAGTTAAGACAGGTGTCCTTAATGAGGGTGACTAAGTGAGTAGAAGTGTCTAACCACTCTGTGGGAGCCAGAACTCTTAATGGTTGGTAGGGGTTCAAAACTTATTTCCCTCAATGAAATGCAAATCAATTTCTATCTTTTATTTAAAGTTATTTTTTCGATTTTCCTTTTGATGTGCAATCTGCCACTGTTGAAATAAACCTACCATTGAACTGATACTGTTCTGAGACTTTTCATTTCTTTGTCATTGGACAAACTTACAAAATCAGTGAGGGGTCAAATAATTATTTCCTCCACTGTATATATATTAAAATAGCAGCGCCCTAGCACTGACCCCTGTGGAACACCACTCTTAACATCGGCCAGTTCTGATGAGGTTCCTGCACCATCACCCTCTGCTTCCTGTGTCTGAGCCAATTCTGCACCCATCTAAAAACATCACCCTGAACTCCCACTTTTTAACTTGATGCCCAAATGTTTATCAAATGCTTTCTGAAAGTCCAGATAAATAATATCATAAGCTCCACTTTGATCGTATCCTTTGTTGCCTCCTCATAGAATTCCAACATGTTAGTAAAACACGACCTCCCCCTTCTGAACCCATGCTGACTGTTCAGAATAACTCCTGTCCTTGTCATGTGTTGCTCAATCTTATCCTTAATAATTCCTTCCATTAATTTTCCTGTGATGCTTGTTAAGCTTACTGGCCTATAGTTGCTTGGATCTGCCCTGTCACCCTTTTTATATAATGGGATGATATTTGCCATTTTCCAGTCCTTGGAATCTCTCCAGTGCACAGTGACTTCCTAAAAATATGTGTCAAGGGTTTATATATGTACTCACTAGCCTCCTTAAGAACACGAGGATAAATATTATCTGGGCCTGGTGATTTGTTTGATTTCATCTTATTTAATCTGAGCAGCACTTCTCCCTCTACAATTTCCAAATCCCTCAGTACCTCCTTAGTAGTTGTGTTTACCTCTGGGAGGTTATCCACTTGCTCACTTGTAAACACCTCAAAATGTAAGTTTAGGGCATCTGCTATTTCATTGTCTGTATCTTTTAATTCCCTTTACTATTCCTGATGAACTTGACCTCCTCCTTAACTGTTCTTTTACTACTAAAATACTGAAAGAATCTCTTGGGGTCTTTCACCTTATCTGCTATATTCCTCTCCAACTGTCTTTTAGCCTCCTGATATCCTTCTTAATGGTTGCCCTCATGTTCTCATATGCTCTATGATTCTCTTTGCAGTCATTAGTCTTATATGCCTTATACAGCAGTTTTTTCCTTTGCAACTTCTTTTTTAAATCTTTATTAATCCATCAAGGAGTTTTTTTTAGTTTCCTATTAATTCCAAATTTAGGTATGTATCTGTCCTGCATTACATGTAAAACATTTTTAAACCTGTTCCACTGCTCCTCGACTGTCTCCACATTTAAAAGCTTATCCCAGTCTATCCTACTTAGACTTTGTGCATCTGCTCAAAATTAGCCCTACTAAAGTTCAACTTAACAATTTTAGTCTTTGCATCTGTACTCTTACAAAATACTGAGAATTGTATTACATTATGGTCACTTGACCCTAGTGGTTCAATCACCTCTACACCCTCAATTCTATCCTGATTATTACAGAATACTAAATCCAGACAGGCTTCACCCCTTGTTGGTGCTTTAACATGCTGTGTTAAAAAACAGTCACTGATTACTTCTAAAAACTCCTGCTCTTGTGCTCCTCCATCTGTAAGGTTATCCCAGTTAATATTTGGATAATTAAAGTCCCCATGACTATAATATCTCCCTGTAAACTTGCCTTTTTGATATTACTAAAAAGATGTGTGTTGAAATTACTGTCTGAATTGGGTGGTCTATAACACACTCCTAAAATAAGACCTTTTCCCTAATATTTTCCAGGCGAAGCCACATGTCCTCACTAAGATGGGGCTCATCATCCAACTGAAGATGACTTACATTTAATTCCTGTTTGGCATAAACAGCAACCCCACCTCCTTTTCTGTTCTGTCTATCCTTCCTAAAAATGTGTATCCCTCTATGTTACACTCATCCCCATCTTTGTTATTTAGCCAGGTTTCCGTTATTGCTATAATATCATAATTATGCTCTGCTACATACAACTCCAACTCACTTACCTTATTTTTGATACTTCTAGCATTAAGGCAAGCTATTTTTAATGTGTTAATCCTTCTATATTTACGTGTTTGCTTAAAATTTACATTACTATGCATTTTTATTTCTACACCATTGTTTGTTCTTCCATGTATAGATCTAAATCTGGCCTGTCCTAAACTCCCTGCCCCCACATTCCCTAGTTTAAACAATCCTCGACTAGCCTACACATGCCTCCCCAATACATTGGTCCCTCCGTTCAGATGTAACCCGTCAGGCGAACAGGTCCCATCTGTTCCAAAAGGAGTCCCAATGCCCCATAAACCTATACCCTTCTACCCTGCACCAAGATTTGAGCCACGCGTTAAGCCTTCTAATCTCCTCAATCTTACCTGGACTGGCGTGGCACAGGCAGAACTTCGAGAAGACTACCTTGTCAGTTCTGCTCCTCAGCTAACTCTTTGAATTTGGAT
>NW_024378740.1:0-46749 GCF_016835505.1 Polypterus senegalus
TTGTAACAAAGTTCAAAAAAAGCTATTGGTGCCGCACAGCCACTCATGCACCATTTGCTGAACCTCTTCTTTCTGATTTGAAATTCTTTCCATCTCTGAAATCCAAAGATGTGGTAATCCGGGTGGCAAGGTCTGGCAAGGATGGAATTTTGGAAGACATTTGAAAATCAGATCCTTAATGGGTGCAACTGTTGCACAAGTAGAATGGAGCCAGGCACTGTCATATTGCAACAAAACACCTCTAAAATCTAAAGTTTGTATCGACTACCAATGAATTTCAATAAGTTTCACCTCTTCACTGCTCAGAAAGTTGATGATACAACTATGGTCCTTTGGGGTGCATTTTTAAAAGAGGGGCTGCAATCTTTTACTGCTAATATAATGTTATCCCATGCCATGATTACTTTAGTCTAGCATACCCTGACTAGAGCTGCTGATTAGCTGTACCACTGCTTTTTTCTTTTTAGTCATTTTACATAAATATAAGCAATACAATTTTTTATAAACCATTGGTAACCCCCCTTTCTCATGAATTGCCACTGCCAGGATATTCTCCTGCATATAGAAAAGTCTTCTTGAATAAAGGAGCATTGAAATTTTCAGATGGAAAGATTGGACAGACACCTTAGACTCCACTTGAGAAAATCCAGGAGGTGGTAGGCGGCATAGGTCTCCAGGACTGTGACTTAGTTTTTGACTTTCTCTTTAACAATTTTAATTTCTTCCATTGTCATTTTGGCCATAGTTAATCAAATAATTAATGGACAGTTTTGGTTGGTTTCATTTATTTTTAAATTTAGTTGATCAGGATTGGCTCCAGCAGACCCGTGACCCTGTGTTAGATTCAGTGGGTTGGAAAATGAATGGATGGATGGATAGTTGATACCCTAGTCCTCCTTTGTCCTCCATGTGTTTTAACAAATCTGCATTCGTATGTTTACTAGTTAGGTATTTAGGAAACAGTATAATCCCTTGTTTTGTTTTGTTTTTAACTGAAATTGTTCATAGCACTCTTGCCTGCACAATACTAAAAATGAAGCTGTATGTAGCTCATGTGCACCCATCTTCACCTGCTGGATTAGTGATATTATTAGGTTCATAATTCAACTACTACCATGATTGAAAATGACTGTAACTTTAATAAACATTACCTGGAGGCATATCTCTTAATTCAGGCCTCTGAACACCACTCATTCAAAGACAATTCAGAGGCATATTGTACATGTTGATTATTAGATCTTATGAACCAACTATCATTATACTAGAAACTCATAATGCCCCAAATTTTTTTGACAATGCATGATGTTTCTATTGTAATTTAAGGTTTTCAGTTGACTCACCCTCGGATAATTCTAGTAACCATTAATTCTGCTTGCATCTGAAAATTTTTAGGAAAAATCCTATAATTTGTCTATGAGCTTAAAATGAATTGAATTTGGGGCTGTCAGCAAGACAATGATCAAAAAAACAAAAGCAAGTCCACCTCAGAATGATTGAATAATTAGAATTAAAATTTTGACTGGTCTACTAAAAGTGCAAAACATGAAACCATTGGAAATAGTGGGTAGAAACTGAAATAAGCAATTCATGTTTAAAAATTATGTTCAAATTACAAGAGTTTTTATGGAGTAATGGGACCGTTAATTCATCCAAGTGAATGGATAGTGAAGTGGAAGTGATAGTAATAATAAAAATAATTATTAATAAAATAAAAGAAGTGATTATGGTAGGTAGGGGTGGCACACAACTTCTTAAATATAAAGGGAACAATTGTGTTTTCAAAAGGCCCTGTTTGTGTTGAATAACTGCTCACTCAGGTGTTCTTTATCAAATTATTACATTTTGGTTGAAGTATTCAAAATTGGCAATAAGAGATAATAATAGAAAAAATAGGAAGAAGGGCAAATCTTTCCATGGTTTTGCATTTTGTACAAGTGGTCCCCACATTGGCATCTAACTTTATCATCTCAGTTTCATTTAATCTTTTTCAAACATTGTTTCATTATTGTACATATTCAATAAAATGTTATACAACTTCTAGAGAATTTTATTTAAAAAGTCATATACTGTATACAATATGCGAATCAATGCAAGTTAACTGTGACTCGGAAGGAAGGGCAGAGGGAGAAATATGACATACTTGATGCAAATTATCATAATTTTCATATTAGACTTTTTAAACTTCGAAACATTTAAAGGGTTTTTATAACACTTCACCAATTTGAAATGATGATACAGAAGGTACAAATAACAACTTTTCCCCTGTAGTCCTGTACCAGTGTGTGTTAAAACATAGATCTAAAAAGACATTTTTGTATTGATTCTACCTATGATGAATGTATGGTGAAAAGTTATGAAGGTCACTTGATGCAAAATATGGAAAAGATGGACCAAATCACAAGTCTGGTCTAGTTACCCTGGGTTAAAACATTGGGAACAAGAAATCAATAAAAATGAAGCTGCCACTTTTGAATCCCCGGCTAGAACCAGATCTCTGGGATCACTCCCGCTCTTTTTTATCCATGCCTGTGTAGCAGTTATCTCAAAGGTGTTTGCTTTTAGTGTACATTGTGTCTGTTAGAGTTAATGGCTGTTGCTTTTGTTGATCTGGGACAGTTCACGCTGTCTTGTTAGTGCTCCTCTGTGATTAATGTAGCATCAACTGTTCTTCAATTATGGGTTAAGGTGGAATTTTTTTTTGGTACTTGTTTGGTTGCTTATTTAGAAGTTGCAGCTGGAAACCTTAAGTGGATAATCCTTGTAGCTCATAATCTGATAACTCCTAAAGGGGTCTATCTTAGCATTGCAAATTTCATGTAAAGAAACAGCTATATCTTCCATAAAATAACCAATCCCATTATTTTAAGATTTTTAAAATTTACTGTAGTCCCTGATTCTGCAATTTTTTAATTTAATTTTTATTAATACTGCAGTCCCAAAAAATATTTCAAAAAAGTACTAGGCATTCAAGAACACCCGGGCTTCCACAAAGCAATTTCCTACCTACTTTATTGGGGTAAGTAACAAAATTCATGAAACTCATAACATGAGTGAAAGTAATTTTTGTTTGATGACCCCAGTTACTTGTGAACTCCCATTTTCACCCCCTATCAGAAACCTAGTGTAAAAATCACTTAATCAATTAATACCATGTAAAATATCTTTTCCCATGAATTCACAAACTATTTAAAATGTAACAAGGTAATAAAGTGTAATGCAGGATACTGTAATTCAAATACTTTATTAACTAAAGAAAAATCACTAAGACAAAAATATGAATCAGATGGATAATAAAGCTCGTAGTTTAAAACAAGAAATACAAGGTGTGGGTGGTGACGGGGCTTTACCCGGGCCCGGATGCCTTGACAATGGAAGGACCAAGGGAAAAGACAATCCCCAGGCGTTATCTCCCCGAGGCACTAGAGGGCAGCCCGCTTGCAGCAGGAAATGGTTTTGGGAAACATGCAAGCTAAACCCTGCTGGGACCTGTGACCTTGCCAGGGGGTGCCGACGTTGCTGAGCCCTTGTTTGCAGCACTTCCACACACATGGAGCACTTCCAGGTGGCTTATAAAAGGCCAGCACCACCCGGGAGCCAGAGTCGGGGAGGTGGACAAAGCTTGCTGGAGGAAAGGGGCAAAGAGGGAAAAAAGAAGAAGGAGCAAAGGTGTTTGGCCCTTGTGACTGTTCTGTGAATGTGGAAAGAGGAAAGCTTTCCCCCACATGGAAAAGAAGAAAAATAAAAACGTGTGTGCTGAACTTTTATCCTGCGTCTGTCTGTTGGGTTGGGGTGGCTGGTGTGCCCCTGTTGATCCCAAAAATGAAAAAGTCTAAATTGTATTCTGTACAATTTGAAAAGTTAACACCCCATGACACACAAACCAAGTCAATGTTTACAAACATTATACAAAATCATGAGGCTTCAATTCCATTAAACTCTTTTTCTAAGACTTGAAAAAGCACTTTTCAATGCTCTCCTAGTTAGTGTGTTTGAATTTCCCAATGTTTGCTGGGTTGTTAAATTATTTTACAAATTTTATTGGTGTTCTGTTTTATTTCATGTGCATTAATATTACGTAACATTAACCATATCACTTTTAATATTAACTGGGTGTAACTGGAATTATTGGGTTATAACACTCATTTCTAGATCAGAGTTAGGCTGTAAGATGTTTGGCAGCCTATACACTGCAATGGTAACTTCAGTGCTTGGCCGTAACAATAGACCAACACCTAGTGGGTGCCCATACTTTAAATATGATTCCTGTTAATCACTATGAACAGGCTGTTTCATGACCTGGCAGGGTACAGTTTGAAGTAGACCTACTTTAACAGGATAGTGGGATGATGGGTTTAGAACTGTAGGGGACACCTGGGACCACTATGGGAAGTTTTGGCCAGATGGCAACAGGGCTTTCAGGGGGAGGCCTCACCTCTTCAGTTAGTTGTGAAGTAGTTTCAGACTGTATGGTAAGGGTCTCTTCCAGTCATAGCAGCAAAAGTGAAAAAGCCAGGATAAGGGGTTTGGCAAGTGTTTCACGGGTGGGAGAAAGAAGAAAGGAATGAATAATGAGCGGGTTACAAGGTAATCATCAGGTAGGAAAATGGACAGTCACTACCAGGATTTGGGTGAATCCTCTGCAGGCAGACCCTGAAAG
The DNA here is from genome assembly GCF_016835505.1 of Polypterus senegalus. NCBI lineage: Eukaryota > Metazoa > Chordata > Cladistia > Polypteriformes > Polypteridae > Polypterus > Polypterus senegalus. The sequence continues at coordinate 4,658 of NW_024378740.1, forward strand.
GTGGGGGCCAAAAATTATCAAAAGGGCTTTTTTTGAAACGGGCATAGGACTCAGGATAGGCAAACAGGTTTTAAAGCTTTATTGCAATAAAACAACATAAATAATAACATGGACTCAACTCAATATGGCCAAATTAGAACATTAGAACACTCTGCGAACAGGCCATTAGCCAACAAAGCTCGGTCCTATCATCTTGTTTCCTCCAAGAAAAAATCAAGTCGAGCGAAAGTCCTAACATCTTCGGTCTACCACATTACTTGGTAACTTATTCCAAGTGTCTATCGTTCTTTGTGTAAAGAAAACTTCCAATGTTTTTTGCGAAATTTACCCTAACAAATTTCCAACTGTGTCCCTTGTTCTTGATGAACTCATTTTAAAATACAAGCCTGATCCACTTACTAATTCCCTTCATAATTTTAAACACTTCAATCATGTCACCTCTTAATCTTCTGCTTAAACTGTAAAGGCTCAGCTCTCCTCATAATTCAACCTCTGAAGCCCTGGAATCAGTCTAGTCGCTCTTCTCTGGACCTTTTCTAGCGCTGCTATGTCCTTTTTGTAGCCTGAGACCAAACACTACACTCAAGATGAGGCCTCACCAGTGCATTAAAAAGGTTGAGCATAACCTCCTTGGACTTTATCACGGGATGTGCTATATAACCTAACATTGGTTAGCCTTCTTAAGGCTTCTGAACACTGTTGGGAAGTTGAAAACGGAGCCCACTATGACTCTAAATCCTTCTTATAAGGTGTACTCTCGATTTTCCGACCCTTTTGTATTCAAACCTAATATTTTACTTCCTATTTTAATACTTACATTTACTGACATTAAATTTCATCTGCCACAAATCTGCCCAAGCCTGTATGCTACCCAAGTCCTTCTGTAATGTTATAGCGGTTCAAATTATCTGCTAATCCACCTATCTTGGTATCATCTCAAACTTAACCACTTGTTACTTATTTTCCCTATCTAAATCATTTATATATATTAAAAGTAGCTGCCTTAGACTGACCATTGTGGGAACACCACTCTTAACATCGGCCAGTTCTGATGAGGTTTCTCGCACCATCACCCTCTGCTTCTTTGTCTGAGCCATTCTGCACCATCTAAAGCAATCACCCTGAACTCCCATTTCCCCTTTTAACTTGATGCCCAACCTCTCATGTGGCACCTTATCAAATGCTTTCTGAAAGTCCAGATAAATACCCTTATGCCCCCACTTTGATGGTAGGGCTTTTGTTGCAACCTCATAGAATTCCAACATTTGGGTAAACACGACCTCCCTCTTCTGAACCCATGCTGACTGTTCAGAATACTCCTGTCCATGCCAGGTGTTGCTAATCTTATCTAATAATTCCTTCCATTAATTTTCCTTGAGCATGTTAACTTACTGGCCTATAGTTGCTTGGATCGCCCTGTCCTTTTTATATAATGGGATGATATTTGCCATTTTCCAGTCCTTGATATCTCTACGGGTGCCCCAGTGACTTCCAAAAAATATGTGTCAGGGTTTATATATGTATTCAGTCTCCTAAGAACACAAGGATAAATATATCTGGGCTTGGTGATTTGTTTGATTTCATCTTATTTAATCTGGGGCAGCACTTCTCCCTCTAAATTCAATCCCTCAGTACCTCCATAGGCATTTACCTCGGGGGAGGTTATCCATTACTACTTGTTAAACACCTCAGAAAATGTAAGTTTAGGGCCCTCTATTTCATTTCTGTATCTTTTAATTCCCTTTACTTTTCCCTGATGAACTTGACCTCCTCCTTAACTGTTTTTTTTACTACTAAAATACTGAAAGATCTTGAGTCTTCTGTCGCCTTATCTGCTATATTCCTCTCCCAACTGTCTTTTTAGCCTGTCTTATTACCCTTAAATGGTTTGCCCTCATGTTCTCATCCGCTATGATTATCTTTGCAGTCATTAGTCTTATATGCCTTATACGGCCTTTTTCCTTTGCAACTTCTTTTTAAATCTTTATTAATCCATTGTGGAGTTTTTCTTAGTTTCCTATTAATTCCAAATTTGGTATGTATCTGTCCTGCATTACATAAAAACATTTTAAACCTGTTCCACTGCTCCTCAACTGTGCCCACTTTTAAAAAAGCAACAGTCTATCCTATTTGATTTTTGTCGCATCTGCTCAAATTAGCCCTACCAAAGTTAAACAACAATTTTAGTCTTGCATCTGTACTCTTCAAAATACTGAGAACTGTATTACATATGGTCACTTGACCCTAGTGGTTCAATCACCTCTACACCCCTTAATTCTATCCGTTATTACAGAATACTAAATCAGACAGGCTTCACCCGTGTTGGTGCTCTAACATGCTGTGTTAAAACAGTCGCTGATTACTTCTAAAACTCCTGCCCTGGCTCCTCCATCTCAAGGTTTCCCAGTTAATATTTGATAATTAAGTCCCCATGACTATAATATCCCCTGAAACTCCCTTTTGATATTACTAAAAAGATGTTTATTAATTACTTCTGAATTGGGTGGTCTATAACACATCCTAAAATAAGACTCTTTTCCTAATATTTTCCAGGCAAACATGTCCTACTAAGATGGGGCTATCATCCAACTGAAGAGGACTTTTCATTTAAACCCTGTGGCATACACAGCAACCCACCTCCCTTTTTTGTTCTGTCTATCCTTCCTAAAATGTGTATCCCTCTAGTTACCTCATCCCCCCTCTTTGTTATTTAGCCAGGTTTTCGTTATTGCTATATCATAATTATGCTCTGCTACATACAACTTCAACTCACTTACCTTATTTTTGATACTTCTAGCATTAAGGCAAGCTATTTTTAATGTGTTAATCCCCTTTTACATTTATGTGTTTGCTTAGAATTTACATTACTATGCATTTTTATTTCTGCACCATTGTTTGTTCTTCCATGTATAGATCTAAATCCCGGCCGTCCAACTCCCCCCCCCCATTCCCTAGTTTAAACAATCCTCACACCTCATAAACCCCCCCAATACATTGGGGGCCCCTCTGGTTCAGATGTAACCCGTCACGGAACAGGTCCCATCTGTTCCAAAGGAGTCCCAATGCCCCAAAACCCATACCCTTCTACCCCGCACCAAGATTTGGCCAGCGTTAAGCCTTCTCATCTCCCCAATCTTACCTGGACTGTGCGTGGCACAGGCAGAACTCGGAAAGGCTACCTTGCCAGTTCTGTCTCAGCTTGGTACCACTCTTTGAATTTGGAAGCGAACGACAGACACCCTTATGTATGTCATTTGTTCCAACGTGGACAATGACAACTGTCCACCCGCTCTGGCCAAGAGCCTATCCACCCTTCCAGGGAGGTCTCCCACCTGTGCTCCCAGAAGGCAACACACTGTGCGAGACTCTCTCTCTCTCTGGAGCAAACCTGCGCTTCAATTGCCGTAATGATTGAGTCCCCAACTATCACTACCTCTCTCTTTTTGAGAACTGGTTTTGGGTGGCCCCTTGGGGCTCCTCAACCCCCTACCATCTCAGAATTTCAGAGTCACCGTCCAGCTCCGCCAGGACAGGGTAACGGTTAGACACTTCTAATCTGGGGTTGATGCCCGGACGTGTACCTTTCGTCAGCCTTGGTGGCGGACCCACCTATTCCACCGTCTGGTTTGGAAACTCCTCCACGCCACCTTGGGTCACCTACTCTCTAAAAGACACCTGGGCCAAGTCCGCCAATTCTCTATTACACGCAGGTCAGCCAACTTCTCCTCCCCGTTTCAGTGACCCTGAGCTCGAGGCTGGATCAACTTTGGGATCTCTTGCAGATCTTTGCCTCATAGACAACTGGCTCTTCCAAACCATCATCTAAAAAGTCAACATCCAATAGGACTTGCACTGCACTGGCCTCATTATTAAAATCTGACTTGGGATTACTAAACTGCCTTAACTTTTTTCTTAAATAATTTCTTCTCTCAGCTGCTCCTAACAAATGGTAACACTAAGATCTGCTACAGCTATTTTACATCTTTTCCCCTTAAGCTCCTGTCCTGTTCTCCCTCTCAGCTGCCTGCTATTTGCCTTTCTATGAGGTTAACTTTTCTTTTCTCTGTCTCTTTTCCTAACTTTGCACTCTTCTTTATAAACTCTTTCCCCCTTGCCCGTTTGTATTCCCCCGTATTAATGAACCAATACGCTGTCGCCCTTAACTGTTCTACCTCTGGACGCTAAGGACTGTTTAATCATAAATAAACAAATAGGTAAAACTTTGCTACCTTATTTGCTCCTACTGCCTGATCGGCGTCTTGACGCTGGCCACTTACCTACGCACTACTGGAGCTTCTACCTTACCTGTTTGAAGTCAGAGCGGCCTTTTTCCTTTTCCTTAAACTAAAGGGAAACTCTGTTACAACGACGGTTATTTATTTACAAATGCCGAAAATCAGTTACTGCTGCGTTCTACCCTGCCGCCTCGATGCTAATTCAAATATAGATAACAAGAACAGATACAGGTACAAATAACTTTTCCAAGCACACTTCCAAACACCCAGCTATTTTTGCTCTTGTGTGGGCGAAAAAAAAAGCAAAAAAAAAATCCTTCTAAAGGGAAAAAAAAGATTTAAAATTCCCACTGTTCCTTAGCGGCAACCAAAACCCAAGTTTTTAAGAGCAAAATGTATTTTTTTTTTTATTTAAATCGCACACCAAAAGAACAAACTAACAACTCCCCCAACAGACTCTAGCTTTTTGCAAAGCACCGTCAGCCACAACACACGTGACTCTGAGCCCCGAACAGTTCACCCAACCCAAAGTTTATATAACAATTTCTTATCACTCCGACCTCGTTCAATTGCTCATTCTGCACCTATCCACTCCGTCCATTGTTCATCCCCAGTTTCCTGTTTTGCTTTTTTCTTTCACTGGCCAAGGCCGGGGCAGACATTCTCTGTCTTCCTTTATGGGTTTTCCTCTCGTCACTTCCTCTTTCTTTGACTTTTAAGCTGGTTTATCTGATGCTCAAAGCTAAGCTTTAATTAAAAGAAATAGCGTATGTTTATATGTTTTATTTAACCCATTTGCTCCGTATGCTTGACTTGCCTTAATTTCTCGCTAAAGTTAATTTCTAATATATTCTTCTAAATTTATTTATCTAGTGCCTGAATATACTAATTTTACTTTCATGCATTACATCATTTTGACCTTGTTTATAGCAAAACCTTTTCTGTCTTTTCTGATTCACCAGTCCAGCTGGTTTCTACATGTCTACCAAGGGCCCCACCTTTTCTTGGTTTCCCTATCTTGTCCACAAGGTGCCGGGCAGTTTTGGCGTCATTTCTTTCCTGTCCTGTCCTTCATTCCACTCCAGCAATTCTGCTTCAAGCTTTAAAAAATAATGCAATATTGACTAATTTTTAGTTAACCATTTCTTGACTTATTTATCTTTTAACTTCTAAATACTTAATCTAATGTTTCAAGAAGCTTTAATTACTTTTGTTATTTATGAATATGCTATTTATGCCAATATATAATTTTTCTCTTCCATAAAGGCTGTTATATATTTTCTATTATTGTAGTATTGTTTTTGCTTTTTTTATCTCAATACCCTGCACCCATTTATTTATTTTTATGTTGGTCCTTTTGCATTCAGACTGCTTAACAGTCCCCTGAGTGCACACTATCTACATTAGTTGATGTTTGCAACCTGAATTTACTAATGCTCTGTTCCTATTCTCCAGTGTTATCTTTCTTTAAGCACCCTGGCCATAACCCCCACAGTGGTCCTTTGGGTCCATTCAAGTACCCTGGGATAAAGGCATTGTGTTTTGTGAAACACCCTATACTAACTGCCTAAAGCCTAAATCAAGATCTGAACCATATGTTTATTCTTCTGTTCTCTTCAGTCTATCTCGGTTATCACTGGACAAAGATGAAAACCTTTACTTTTGTTTACAGGTTTTCCACTTAGCTGTTTAAATTAGCCAGTACAACTTTCGTTTTTTTCCCTAAAGGGCGATATTTTTCACATAATATCTAATTTAATGATTTAAGTTTGTTCAGGCATTTGGTATCATTTGAACTCAAGTTGTTTCCGGAGACCACAGCGTAAAACAATATATTGCTTCTGGGGACTTATAAAACTTTCCCCGGCAGCTTCTTGTATACATTAAAAGACCAGAATCTTTCTCAGAAGTTAACAGACTGCTCTGGCCCCAGAACCACTATGCTATCAGACTAGTCAGTGTGCTGTTTATATGAACTATTAAGTATCTCGCAACACTTCCACATCCTCCTTTTTTAATGATGACTGGTCCAGATGCCTTTCCTTTTCGAAGTCCACCAACACACATTTGTCTGGCTGATGTTGAGCTGCAGGTGGGTTTTCTCTGCACCACACAGTCCTCCCAAAGATTCCTGCTTTTTCTTCCCTATTTAAGCAGCGCCTTGGAGGAGTTACCTGGGAATTTCTGTGATGGAAGTGCTGTTCTTGTACTGGAAGTCCATCGATGAATCAGTAATTTCCAGACAATAAAACAAAAATAATGACAAAACATTTATATACACTAAATTGGTAGTTTTATTAAAGAAAAAGCAAGCAGAAAACTACTCCCAATGAAAATCAACAAAATTCCCAGAAAAAAAATGTATTACAAGAAAACAAAAAGTGCACACAAACCCAAAATATATATAAATACCTACACCAAAATAAAACTACACTAGAAAATATCTATACATGTACAATAAAATATTTGCAAAATAAGGCTGAAGCTGATGTTTGGTACAGAAACAAAAAGGAACAGAACAGCTATGATAACCAGTCCACGAGTTTAAAGAAAACCCCTTTTTGGGGCAGGAAGTCCTCCTATAGTTCGGAGAACAGATCTGGCTAACCCCGCGATATGTTGCCCCCTTAAACCAATCCCGGGCGCAGGGTACTCTCTGCTCAGGTGCTTCCCTCAGTCTTTGCAGGCATGTTTTAAATATGGCTAGAGGCCTCACTTAACAGTGAGCAGGTGCATTCCAGCCATTCCTCTAGGAAGGCTGTCTGCTAGAAAATAGGGTTTCTTTTTGTTTCCTGAAATTCCTCCTCACACTAATGTGACGGGTGTCTGGTCACATTTACAGGTAATCTAACCTAGACACCGTTAAAATATCCGACTCACCCCCCCAGTTTTTCAGGCCGAACTCTTGAAAGTTACCAATAATACACTCGGGTTTCTTTAAATTGGATGGTGAGTAAACACACAATGAAAGACACTACAGTAATTTCAGTAAATTTAACGTAACTTCTATTACACCAGACAATCATAAGTACATTAAAAAGATAAATGAACATAAACAAAATCTAACAATATCAAGAACGAATTTCCTTTTTTAAAAGAAAACACACAGTCCACACTCTAAAAGCCCGTCAAAAACAGAATTGGGGATACAACCTTAGTGGTGCAGGGGGGGCCCGTTTTGCCTGTTTACCCAACACTTAATCATTCAACTGTCCACCGGACACTCGTTTCCCCCCAGGTTTTGGGCAAATGTTGAATGTCTGTCATCATCTCTTCATTGTTCCCTTTTTCCCTCTGAGCTCCTTTTTGTTGCTGTGACCTAGGCATGCCTCATTTCTCATCTGTCAGCTTTGCTTGTGTCCTTTCATGCGGCTTCCCTCTGTCACTGGACCCACAACCAGCGTCTCCCTTGTGGAGCTCTCTCTTCATCCCTGGAAGTAAGTGTTGCCATTCTTGTGCCTCACGTCGATCTAGCCAGAGTCCCTCGTCGCCTCACGAGCCCTGTTAGTGTCTTGGCAGCGTTCTCAGTGGACTTCCCTCTTCTGCCTTGTCCTGCCCAGAAGCTTAATTTCCTTCAGCCCCACTGCAATTATCAGTTCGGACAATCAGATTAAACAATGGCACATCTAAATTTCCTGGGTTTAAAAATAATGAAAACACAAATTAACAAATTGTATTTTACCAACGTTAATGAGTACAAATGGCTGTTTGGAAGCAATATTGTCAAACAGTTAATTTCCAAATCGGGTAAATACAGACATCCTTCAAGGAAGGAGCAGTTCTGTTATCACAACTTGGTATTATTTATAATATCAACCAGCAAAAACTTCAAGTGGTGACTCTTTTGCAATACTGAAATTACCCCCAAATCCTGCAGACACCCTTTTTAACTTTCACCCCTTAGTCCCAACAATGGATGCCTATTGCCTATTCATCTGCTGGGTTTAAATTAATATGACATTTTTTTTTCCTAAGAAATGGAATGACCCAGTGTACAAAAATGTCCCCTCTGCACTAAGCATGCATGCCTGCAGTTCTTAACAAAACACTTCACACTTCTCTTTGGTAACAGCAGGGGCTAAAGGAACCACCGACCTGATGACGGGTACGTGCAGCATCCTCGACAGGCCTGGCCTGGGCGTGCATAACCCGTCCGGGCATCCGCTGCATACCTGCTGAAGCCAAGTAAAATTTTGCAAAGCGCCCCCCGCATTTCAACCACTTAAACAGTCAGAGCCCAGTCATTATCCAACCGCTACATCCTAACACAGGGTACAGGGGTCTGCTGGAGCTAATCCCAGAAACCCAGGGCAAGGCAGGAATAAACCTGGGCGGGGCGGCACCCCACTAAACCATATAAACAGTTATGTGCTTTAACTTTGTTTTATGAAAAAAGATTTTACCCTTTCGGGGGCAATAGGGGTAAACAGAAGAGGGACAGCAGTTTCCTGGGGTCCCTTTATATGCCACCATTTCTGACACAAAATCCCTGAGCTTTCTGTTGTTCGGCAGTGATCCAGAATATTATATATATGTACACAGATGGACTTTAATTCTCCCGGGGGGATATTTGGCTTTAACAAAATAAATTGGTAAATAATTAAGAAGTAAATAAACAAACACACACACTTTGGCCTGAACGCACACCAGAATGACTATACGAAACAAAAATAAGAAAGAGAAAATTTCTGTCCTTAGAGTCGATGAGGCATCATGGGACAAATTGCTGATGGTATAAAGAAACCCCCAAATAGCATTTCTTGACACACATCGGGTAAAAAATTTCATTGGCTGAAAGCATTCAATGTTGGGTTGTCAGAGAGGGGATGTGCACAATTGTTCATAATGGCACTTTTCTTTTTTTATTTCTGTCCTTTGCTACTATTTTCCAATGGGTTCAGCTTAGTCCTATAACTAGCTTGCCCTTTAATTACTTATTTGGTGGGTCTCTCTTGGGTGATGTTACCAGAGGGCAGTTCAACCTTCGTAATTTTGAACCCCCAAGCACTTGTCAGTTGTGCGGTTTTGAACCCTTTGAATTTTCTATATTCCTGCAAATATATGACCTAAAACATCACTCAGATTTTAACTCAAGTCCCAAAGTAGATAAAGAAACCAGTTAAACAAATGAGAAAAAAAATTATACTTGGTGGTTTTTTATTAAGGAAAATGATCGAATATTACATATTGGATTGGCAAAAGTATGTGAACCTTTGATTTCAGTATTTTGCATGACCCCTCCTTTGCAGCAACTGCAACCCAAGCGTTCCCGGGAACTTTGATCGTTCCTGCCAACGCTTGGAGGAATTTTGCCCATTCCTCCACGGTAAACCTCCAACTCTGGGTGTTGGTTCCTCACATTAACTCTTGGCTCAGGTTCTTCTACAACATTTTTGATTGAATTAAGGTCAGGACTTTGACTTGGCCATTCCAAATCTTCTTTATTCTTCTTTAACCATTCTTTGGTGAACGACTTGTGTGCTTAGGGTTGTTGTCTTGCTGCATGATCCACCTCTCTTGAGATTCAGTTCATGGACAGATTTCCTGATATTTTCCCTAGAATTCTCTGATATAATTCAGAATTCATTGTTCCATCAATGAAGGCAAACCGTCCTGGCCAATGCATCAAAACAGGACCAAACCATGATACCACCACCACCTGTTTCATGATGGGATAAGGTTCTTATGCTGGAATGCAGAGTTTTTTTCTCCAAACCTACGCTTTCATTTTAAACCATAAAGTTCTACAGGTACTTTGGCCCCATCCGTCCACAAAACATTCTTCCAATAGATTTCTGGTTTGTCCAGCCTTTGCAAACTGCAGACCAGCAGCAATGTTTTTGGGGAACAGTGGCTTTCTCCCTTGCAACCTGCCATGCACACCATTGTTGTTCAGTGTTCTCCTGATGGTGGACTCGGGAAAATGAACATTAACCAATGTGAGAGGGCCTGGTTCTTTAGAAGACCCTGGGGGCCTTTCTGCTCTCCTACTACTTTTTGGTGCACCACTCTTGGGGAGGGTACAATGGTCTTGAATTTCCTCCATTTTGTACAAAATCTGTCTGACTTCAGGATTGGGGGAGCCAAACTCTATAGAGATGGTTTTGTAACCTTTACAACCCCGATGAGCATCAACAACTTTTCTGAGGTCCTCAGAAATCTTCTTTGTTTGTACCATGATACACTTCCACAAACATGTGTTGTGAAGAGCAACATCCCTGTTCTTTAAAAACACGGGGTGTCCCCTACACCTATTGTCATCCCATTGATTGAAAAACCTGACTCTAATTTCACCTTCAAACTAACTGCTAATCCTAGAGGTTTCACATCTTTTGCCATAACAAATATGTAAATTCAATCATTTTCCTCAATAAAAAAAATGACAAGTATAATATTTTATCTTATTTGTTTAACTGGTTTCTCTTTATCTACTTTTAGGACTTATGGAAAATCTGTTTTTTTTATGTCATATTTCGAAATATGAACATTCTAAAGGGTTCACAAACTTCAAGCACAACTGTGATTGACACCTCAATCATTCCGAATAGTGATGGAACAAAAGCGGTTTGTTTGGTAGGGCGAAAGTCAAAAACCCAAATTCCTCGGTTTTGCAGATTTTAAGATGCAGATAATTTGCACCAGAAACAAACTTCTATGTGACTCCTACAGTATATTCTTCTCATCACCTTTATCAATGCACCCCAAAAAGTGCAAATGACATGACCTGGTGTTATATTTATAGTCGGATGTGTACAGAGTGAAAGAAAAGGAACGGACAATTCTTGAGCTGCTCCATATTGCCAATTACCAAAAAACCCATCTTTGAGTCCTACAAACTGTGGTCTGCCGACAGATAATCCTTATTCAGGACCAAGTCTCATCCATCCCACAGTCATATCCCCGAGTTTAACCCTTAACAGAGATGCTGGATTATATTGAAGGTGCATGGGAAATCAAAAACATAATCCTCACAGGCTATCAGCTTTTTCCAGGTAAGAATAAGTCTTATGGAGTAGATAGATCATTGCATCCTCCACCTGTCTTTGTCGATTGGCAATCTACAGTGGGTCCAGGTGGTTTACCACAAAAGGACTCATATAGTCAAAGACTAGCCTCTCCAAGGTCTTCATGATGTGAGACACTAACTGCCACTAGTCTGTAGTTATTGGGTGAGAAGCACCTGCCTTCTTTGGAACAAAAGGGCAATACAGGATGTTTTCCACAGCAATAGCACTTTCTAAAGTCTTAGAGACAGACAGAACCAGTGACAGAGGGTGCCACAAAGTGTGCCAGCACAGGCCTTAAAAACTCAAGGACTGACTCCATCTGGTCCACAGCTTTTCCTTGTGTAGCTTCCTCAGTTGTCTCCTTATTTGGATCTTCAGCTATGGATAGACCACACTGATGGTCAGGGTGGATTTGTCACTGCCATTCCAGCTGACATGGTAGAAGTTATTGATGAAATAGGGATAATGTGGGAAGATTATTCGTTGGAGGCGGTGGCAGTGGGAGGAAAACTTTAAAATTGGTCAGGGTGTTAGCTTTGTCCATGTCCTCATCTAACACCTGAGGCTCAGACTGCTTGAGTCTCATAATTATGCCTAGTCCATTCTGACATCTTTCATATCGAGTGAGTTTGTTTTCTATATTATGTTTGTAAACATCCTTTCCTTCACTTACCTTCTTCTATAGCACGTGCTGTACTCTCTTTTTCTCATTTAGGAACCTTTTAGCTACTTAATAATCCAGGGTTTTGTTTGGAAAGCAACCACTGTCTTTCCACATAACACTGGTCAACACAGAAGTTAATATAGTCTGTGATGCAGTGGCGGTGTCCTCAATATCATCCCATGTGACTTAAACATAATTTTCCAGCCTGTTGGTAGGAAGCAATCATTCAGAGCCATTCTATCCTCCAGGTATATTGTACATTAATACCATTATATGTGCCCATAATGGTGAGAAAAGGCAATTAAATATGGGAGACAAGCAGAGAGGCCATTATGTCCCATAAAAGTATGTCTCTCCTCAACAGGACAACAGCTTCAGGCTTAAAGGGTGTGCAATATCAATATCACCAATGGTTTTGTTTGTTGCATGCCTTTCAGAGACCACTGTCTGTAAGGTGCATATCATCAAAGCTGCTAAGGCTCAAAATGTGTCTGATTGTGTTGTGGCTTTGGGTCTATCACAGCTTCCCTAGTTTCTAAGTTCCTTCTGATGTTGTGGGAAACTGTACTCACTGACACCTTGGCTTTCTTTGCAATTTATATATAAGTATATGTACTTCTATAAATATATACTTTTATTTATACAACTATATATATATATATATATAATATATATATATATATATATATTTATATATATACTCACCTAAAGGATTATTAGAACACCATACTAATAGGGTTGTTTGACCTTTAAGCCTTCAGAACTGCCTTAATTCTCAGTGGCATTGATTCAACAAGGTGCTGAAAGCATTCTTTAGAAATTTTGGGCCCCCATATTGATAGGATAGCATCTTGCAGTTGATGGAGATTTGTGGGATGCACATCCAGGGCCGCAGCTCCGTTCCACCACATCCAAGATGCTCTATTGGGTTGAGATCTGGTGACTGTGGGGCCATTTTAGTACCGTGAACTCATTGTCATGTTAAAGAAACCAATTTGAAATGATTCAAGCTTTGTGACATGGTGCATTATCTGCTGGAAAGCAGCCATCAAGGGTACATGGTGGTCTTTAAAAGGGATGGACATGGTCAGAAACAATGCTCAGGTAGCCGTGGCATTTAAGCGATGCCCAATTACTAAGGGGCCTAAGTGTGCCGAAAACACCCACACCATTAACCACCACCACCAGCCTGCACAGTGGTAACAAGGCATGATGGATCCATGTTCTCATTCTGTTTCCCCAAATTCTGACTCTACCATTTGAATGTCTCAACAGAAATCGAGACTCATCAGACCGGCAACATTTTTCCAGTCTTCAACTTCCAATTTTGGTGAGCTTTGCAAATTGTAGCCTTTCAGGTGGAGATGAGTGGTACCCGGTGGGATCTTCTGCTGTTGTAGCCCATCCACCTCAAGGTTGTGTGTTGTGGCTACAAATGCTTTGCTGCATACCTCGGTTGTAACAAAGTGGTTATTTCAGTCAAAGTTGCTTTTCTATCAGCAAAATCAATGGCCCATTCTCCTCTGACCTCTAGCATTAACAAGGCATTTTCAGCCACGGGACCGCATACTGGATGTTTTCCCTTTTCCCACCATTCTTTGTAAACCCTAGAAATGGTTCTTGGCGTGAAATCCAGTAACTGAGCAGATTTGAAAATACTCAGACCGGCCCCGTCTGGCACCAACAACCATCCACGCTCAAATTGCTTAAATCACCTTTTTTCCCATTCGGGAATTCGGTTTGGAGTTCGGGAGATTGTCTTGACCAGAACCACACCCCAAATGCATTGAAGCAACTCCATGTGATTGGTTGATTAGATAATTGCATTAATAAAATTGAACAGGTGTTCCTAATAATCCTTTGGGTGAGTGTATATATATTGTCACAGATGACGGGACACTCCCGGCCCGGGACGTGCTTAGCCCCAAAGTTGGACAATACTTTTCCTAGGCCACTAGAGGCCAGCCCCCCGGGAACTTTGGGGGCCACAGGGACACAGCTGGGAAGCTCTTTTGAGGAAGGGCGTGGCCACCGCCAGGGCGTGGACAGTGAGTGAAGCTTGGATGACAGCATTTCCCCACACCGGGAAAGTGCTGGGAAATTCAAGGTCACCCAGGGGGTTTGGGTGCTTTCCTGACACTTCCACCACACCAAGAGGTGCGTCAAGGGAGCACCTGGGGCTCACCCGGTCATGATAAAGGGGCCCCCTTCCAGTAGAAGAGCCAGAGTTGGGAGGAAGGAGACAAAGCTTGTGAGGGGAGGAGGAAGGAGGTGAGAGAGAAAGAAGAAGGGAAGGAGTTGGTGAGAGAAGGCATTGTGGTGCTTTGGAGAAAATAAAATAAAGGGTGTGCTTTGGATATATATATATATAAATACAGTAGGCATATTTCCCTTTATGTTGATCACCTCTTTAAGCTGACCACCCAAGCAACTGTAACAAACTGGTGAGCATGCATGGGTGGTCAGCATAAGAACAACGCACCACTGTACTGATATATACATGTACTTTCTTGTGCAGCTTTTATTAGTGAATATCATACAAAATCATAAATAATCAAAACATAGTAAATTCATACATACAGTATCATACAAATCAATACATTTACTGTTTTCTCATGGTTTAATCATTCTTTCTGAAAAAAAGTCAGACTTGGTCTGTTTTTATTCTTATTACAACGTAAGTGGAGAAAGCACTCTAACACTGGCTACACCACTCCCGCATACCTGGGCATTTTTCCACAGAAATGACTTCAAGTGTATTTTCAGATGCCTGACATTCTCTTCTTTTTGGGGTCTCTGCAATTTCTGTGTCATCCCCACTTGCTTCTTCCACTTCATTAGCTGTTCATTCACTTTTACTCTGGTCTGTACTTTGGTCTTGCTAAAACTAAATTGTGTTTTCTGCTGCTTTTCCAGAAAATGTAAAGATCAACTTTTCCTTCATTGTCCGCTCTCTAAGTTCTTTCCTTTGGGCCGTCATGTTTCAATTAACTGTAAAATTCTGACTAGTCTTTCCCCGTTGAACAAATTTAGCAAACATCCATCCATCCATCCATTTTTTAACCCCTGAATCTGAACACAGGGTCACGGTCTGCTGGGGCCCATCCCAGCCAACACAGGGTGCAAGGCAGGAACCAATCCTGGGCAGGGGGACCAACCACTGCAGTCAAAACATGATAAACATTAATTTCTCAATATCTTTACCCAATTCTACCCTTGTTATAATGTTTAAAAATAGGAACTTTCCCTGGATAAAATGCCAGTCCATTGTTGAGCATGTTCATTGTGCATACCCAAACTTATTGTAGCAGATCCAATTCAGATTTAATAATGTCTTTTTTGTTTATTCACTCCCTGAAATCTTAATTGTGTGTAATCTCCCTCATTATCTTGTGCCTTGCATCCTGTACAAGCACCTTGTAAACTGTCTTGTGATTCCCGCTGGTCATACAGTGAACACTGACCATGTGAATATTTCATACATATTTTACCTGTACAACCAATACTTTCCATGCACATACCCTTTAAATAAAGAAATTGTTAAAGAAGATACACATTTATGAGGTAAGCTTAGCTGGACTCTTAAGCAAACCTAATAAAATAATTGATTCTTTTAATCTACTGGGTCTCGATTCATAATTAAAATGTATGTTAATTATTTTGCATCTAATATAAAAATTCTGACCAGGATGTGGTTCTGCAAAAAATATCCTGTAACTATTGTTGAATATGTTAAAATTAATTTTGTACTCAATAGTCATCAGTTTGTTTTCCTTTTAATTTAGATAGGGAGAAAATGTAATAAAGTGTCTGTTGTAAAAAAGTAATTTGTGTAATGCTTTGTTTTAATGCTGAGAACCACTGCATAGTAGAACATTTCTATACAGTAAAGATTTATTTATTAAAAATTTCTTAACGCTTTACTGTTAGAATCCTCAAGGCTTCTGCAGAAATTGCCTTTATGTTTTTTTGTGATATTTGTTATGTATAAGTTCAGGCTTAACTTTCCCTGATGTGCAGAAATGTAACTCTGCCTTTCCATTTCTTTCTTTTGTTCTAGATTGTCGGTGGTTTCTACTAAACGTATGGGATAATAAATATATATCACCAGGTTGTGTCATTGTCAGTTTGCCAAAGAACCAAATTAATGTTGATTTTAATAAAACTATACTGGGGAGAGACATCTAACAGAAACATATTTTGTCCATTCCAAATGACCATCAGCCCAGTGGGCAGCCTACAAAATGACCCCCTAGAGTTACTGTAGGCACACAGCAAAAAAAAGCATTATATTTCATTTATGTTTGGGTACCAGTCTTGTTATACTGCTAGGGTAATTTATCATGGTTATTGCCTCAGAGGAGGATTCAGAGCTCAGGGCCAACTCTTTTTTGGCGACTGTCTCAAAGGGGGTCTTTAAACTAGGGCAGTCAGGATGAAGAAGTGGCCGTATAATTTACCCACTGATTATGGGTACAATTGTTTTGGAAACGTGTCAGGGTTGTTGGAGCCTGACCTTTTTTCCACCTCTTGCTCACTTCCATTTTCAACGAAATTCTGGGCAAATGGAAAAAAAAACAAAAAAATCAGCAAGACAATACCATTAAAGCATTCACTTTCCAGATAGTGAACATGACAAGCTGTGTAAAAGTGTCAATACTAATTTTTTAGATGGTAAAGGTATAAGCTGGCTTGGTATTTTCAGTTTTATTTTCACATCCAATGAGATCAGAAACCCTTAACCACTGCAATGTGTTAAATGTGTCACATCACTCTTCTTATTTTTTCATTGAAGGGCAGAACAGGCTGATCGGGTTAAAACAAATGTGCTTTTGCTGAGAATATTACGTACAAATTAAAATGTTAATGGCAAGAATATTATTCAAAATAGGCATCCAAGACAACTAACTTTATCAAAGATATTTGATGGACTGTGTTCAAAAAGAGAGAATGAAACTACAGGAGTAAAGTTTCTTTTCCTATTGTATGCACTACGCAGCATGCACAGAGGATTAAATCAAGTGTGACCCCTGAAGCAGTGCTGTGTTTGACTAGGACAAACACTGCAGAGTAATTGGGAAAGATGGATTATGTTACATTAATTAATTTGATTAAAGAACTTATCATAAATTATATTTGGTTGTCAGTACACCTTAATGGTTAAGGTGTTAGGCTGTAAACCAAAAAGGTATCTTCTGGTCCTGCACTACTCATGACCATGAGACTTAATCAGACTGCAGGTTTAGTCCGACACAGAAAGTAAGTTGAAAAGGAGCCGTGCAATAGCACTTTATGTTTATAAAATAAACTGCTTTTCTGTTCTGCATCTCTGCTGTCAGTCTAATGCTTAGGCCCCAAGAACAATAAAAAATGAAAATGTTCTCTACCTTCAGGCACACTCACTGCTCTCATTCCCCGTTTCTAGCTGGTCTGACAATCCATGAGACTACCACCACAACACTTTTTTTTTTTTCTCTGTTACAAATAATCTTGTTATTAATTTTGCTCCTGGAGCAATACCTACCCAATTTTGTACTTGTTACCTGAATTGTCTCTGTAGAGGTCAGGAAATGTTTTGTATATTTAGAGTTGTAAATTGCTTGAAGATAGAACAATGGAAGATGACAAATAATAAAATAGCCCCCTGTTTATTTTGACTCTAATCCATCCATTATCCAACCTGCTATATCCTAACTACAGGGTCACGGGGATCTGCTGGAGCCATTGCCAGCCAATATCTGGCGCAAGGCAGGAAAGCAGAACACGGGCAGGCGTCCAGCCCACTGCAGGTAACTTTTAATGTATTCATTAAATTAAAAGGCTATAACAGGGTTTTTTGGTTAATTGTTAAATCTCAAAAGGCACAATAGTAACTAACGTCTCAAGTACTGTATTCAGGTTTACACTCTCATGGCTACTCAACTATATTTGACATTTCAAGAGTTAGTCATCTGTTCCAGGGTCAGGGTCGAGTCTAAGCTGTTCCTTTTGAATCAGAGTTTTAACTGTCTTCTGCAATGTTCATTTCAGCACCATGACTTTCTTACAAACGTTGAGTAAAGTAAATTGAACACATCTAATTGTCACACCTTTTAAAATGCAGACAACCAACAACTACCTCAGTCTGACAGTTTCTATTTAATTCCACTTTTTCTCAACATTGAAGATGTGTGTTAATCAACACACCCTCACAATATTCAGTACTTTCAGCATTTTACTGTCATTTCCCCAATGTTCTCTTCATTTTGGAGCTTTTAATCACCACAGTGAGCCCAACCACAAAATAGTTGTAATCCACTACAATAAATGCTTCAGTATACTGAGTATATACATTGGGCTTAGGAGTTCTTCAACATACTATTTCTGCTTTTCAAAAACACTAAGCAACATTCTCAACCTTTAAGTATTTGCGTCGGTTTTCATAACAGTTTTAATCCGCCTAACATTTTTTGAAATGTAGATGCATATGTTATTATACCTACAGTACTTAACTTTAATGGACATTTATCTAACTCTATATTTATTGTTCTAGTATCAGAATGTAGTTTAAATTAATTTGTTTTGGTTTCAACAGATGTTTTTTTCATATTTTTGATTCTTGTTTTCTTTTTTTCACATCTTCGTGCCCCCTTTTTTGTTACTTCGCGCCCCCCTAGTGGGGCCCGCCCCACGGGTTGAAAACCACTGAACTAGAGTCAATGTCAGCAACTTTCCATTTGTGTTATGGTCGACCTTTCCTTCTAGTACAATCAAATGCTGGACTTGCTTTGAAGATGCTTGAAAGTCTCTATTTCTTCACTTCAGTAGCTTGGCTGCTTACTCTGCCAGTTACATTTGTTACAGTCTGGACATTCTTCACAACATCACACAAAAACATAGTTTCTTTAACGATGGTTTCCTTTATTATTGAAGTCCTTGCCTCCCTTTTGGCCCAGCCCTTGAGGCTGGTTTTCACACCTAGGCCATGCAAGTTCAGGTTCTATTCCTCTTCCTATTCCTATGTGAAGTGGGAGGAGTTATTTAGGAGGTAAGAGTTGAACTCATCCCAAACTAGGATATCCACTAGCCAGAATACTGTCTCTTTGCTCTGGACCAGCAAAGAGTTATCATTGTATATGTTAGTAAAGTTTTTATCAATGTCTAGGGTGCCATTGTTGTTCAAAAACCTTCAGTACAAATTGGTGGTGAATCATCTCAGAATATACTTTAGAATATACAGTATATAGTTTTCATATGATATCAAGGTGCAGCTGAGGTTGGGGTGTAAAGGGTCAAAACTAGAGTAATGTAATCAGGATAAAATCGTCCTTCCAGATTTAACACCATGGTGCTAACCTAGAAAAAAGTGCATGTCGTCTACAGATTAGGATTGAGTAGCTTCCCATAAAGAATAGTGCAGAGCTTCTTCATGTGTAAGTGTTGACATGATAGTGAGAATAACCAAAGAATCAGTGCACACTATAGCAAGTCTGCTAACATTCTACTACATATGGTGGTAAGAAGGAAGTTAGCCTTCAGAAGACATTTACAGTGTAGGTTAAGCTACATCTTTATCAACAGCCTCATTAGCTCTGAATAGTGACTGAAAAAATGAGAATGTCAGTACAAACAGTCGTAATGAGTGTTGCCTATTATATTATTTCTCTTCTAACTGTTCTTCAGAACTTTGAATAAATCCTCTATCTTTTTAAGCAGACAGAAGGCGTTCAGGTGATTTGGTATGTTTGGTATACCCTGGGCACTATTTAAAGGAAGTACACAAGCTAGGGGGGTTATATCTTAGATGGTCTTGGGACCATCTGTAAATTAGTGAGAAACACCTAAAAACTATTAATAAAGGTTAAGTAACACTGATATGTCTAGATGTAGTGTTGCATCTTTGAACCTCACCTTGAAAAGCAGTGCTTGAAATGAACCGTGAGCCCAAGTTAGGCACGGATTGCAGGCAGTGCCATAAAATATTATTTTGCTTCTCCATGTAGTGAGTAATGAGTGATATAATCTATTCTTGCATTATTCTTGTAGTTTGTACCATAACTATTGTACTATTGTATAGTACTGTTGTATTGTATTCCTCTCTGTGAAGAGGATTACTTGTGTTCTGTTTTGTGTATAATATTTCCCAATCTTTAGATGCCCATTGCACACCCAGCCTAACTATAATGGAGTCTCTCTCTCTGAATTGGCTTTTCAAGATTTCTTCCTTTTTTTTTTTCCCTACAGGATATTTGTTTGGAGTTTTTCTTGTCAAAGGCCTGTTAAATCGCATTGAGGCACTCCTTGAGTGATTTTGGGGTATACCTACCTGTACAAGAAATAAATTGTTTTTGCTGACAACCCATCCTATAGATCACACAAATGAATATATTTTTAGTGTAGCAGAAGAGTGAAACTATGTCAATAGCCTACTGTTTCTAACAATATGTCTTTTGACTGAGGCATAAACCATGGTCCTGGATCACTATATAATTTAATATTTCTTAAGATTTGATTGCTTTGGAGGTACTGATGTTACGTTCTGTTCCATGCTCCCCTTCATTTTGGGAGCTTACGTTTCCATGATAATCAAAGGCAGATAAGGTATGTACCTTCTTATCTAGTTAAGAGTCAGGCACCTGCTTTTTTCCTCAACGTTTATGCTGAGTTCTGCTGGCAGCCTGGTGATTAGATCAATGCTCTAGTTGAGAAAGAGCACAGGACCAGCAGCTGCTGTCTCATGTAAGTGGTTCTTTCTCACATTTTCCTTATCATATTATCAATAAAAGTAGTAAACTATACAATCAATAGAATATATACAAACAAACATGGAGCTGCTATGCATGCAGCTGCTTGTGTAAAATGCTGGAAGTTGCTGTATAATGTTTTTAAAGTAGAGTAGAGAATTGAAAAAGGATTGAGTAGGTAAAGTCTATTCATTGCTGAGGATCAAGATGTTAATAGTAAAGTGTAAGAACCTGTCCATATGGCACGATAATCAGAACCAGTTGTCTTCATTCTGGAGGTCAAAAGAGACAGCTGATGTCCATTTTGGAAAAGTTCTTTTTCTAAAGTGTACGATGGTGGATGTGACAGTGGATGGAGAGTTGGCATATTCAACTATGGTCCTTGCTTTCAGCTGACAACTTCAGAACTGTAAAAGCAGACACAAGACTTCTCAGGCTTCTTCTGAAGCCATCTCTAATGATTCCTTGAGGCTTATATCCAACAGATATTTTAGATAATCATGCCATTAACACTATTAACTCTCTGAGGGCACCACTCATATGGTGTGTTCTACCTCAATGCAATTGGCAGTTTTTCTAGTACTGTCAAGAAATTGTGGAGGGTTGAAAAATTGGTCTAAGTCACTGGTAACATTCTTTTGAGGTTTCTGGAATAAACTAAACTGGGAAGAAGTTTCTGTTTTTAATTTTATACTGTAATGGCTGTGTACTTAATCCATTAGCATAGTTCTACATGATTCATATTGTGAAGTTCTGATGCCAAAATGATCTATTACTGAAGCTCATTAATGCAGGTTATGGTTTGTAGTGCTGTAAGCAAAAATTAAAGATGTAACTTGTGAGCCTAACTTGATGATGTTGCTGATCCTATCAACAAAAGACACACGATTAACTTATGAAATTATACACCCAGAACATTAGAATAGAACTACTTATATTTTTGTAGAATGTAATTTACTACAGAGCTGTCTTTTAATATCATTTTATCCAGTGTTTTGAGTTTTAACAATTTACAGCAGATAGTAAACAACTCTTTGCTTATATTCCCTTCTCAAGATCATGTATAACATTTATAATATTAAGGAAAAGCATTTTAAAAATAAAAAGCAAAACCACTGACATGTACTAGAAGTTGAATTAAGTCTGACACCTGCGAAATAAAAAGTAAAATACAGTACTGTATTTTTTCCATTTCACAAAACACTTGGGTCTTATAATTTTTCTCTCTCATCTGCAGGTATTTTAATGTAATGCTAGCTACTGTAGATGCTTTTTTAAATTTACTTTGATTGCTTTTATCAGGATTATCTTTATTTTTATTTCTGAGTGCTCTATATAGTTGTTAAGTGCTTTCTGATAAGGCTAGTATGAAATATAATTATTGAATAATATTTGGGATTAATGACTCCTGCAGAGTCATTTGACCTAAACCAGGCCTAAATTATCTAATATCTGAATGGTATTTGATTTACAATGATTTTTTGAATACATTTGCATGGAAAATCTTCTTTATGTGATAGCTACTAGTATTCTCATTTTGCTTAGTGCTGAGGAATCTTATGATTATCTTTGTTTAAGGCAATGTATAAAATAAAGGTTGACCGAGTGATACATTGTTGAGCTATGCAACCATACAAATGCAAGCACCTCAGTTGATAGTGTAATCTACTGCCTGGTTTTGTAGATTTTACCTGTTCTTTCAGGCACTCCACTTTTTACATCCCAAGGTATATCTGTCAGTTAACTTTATCTCTAAATGAGACCTGGGTGTCATATGTGAGTTGATATCCAGTAGATAAACATCTATGCAATATATGGTGTGGAGATGTGTATAGTGTGAGAAGAAAAAAATTTAAATTTATTGATGTCAATAGATCAGTTTATTATCAGTACTGCCTTTGGCAATTCAATAATTATTTAAAAAATAGTAAGATACCTCCCTGGGAGGCAAATTAATTAGTGTATTTGAGAATTTTAACTTCCACCCACTTTCCAGCCAGGGCATCAAAATATGAAGGGATCTATACAATTTTGAGCAAGGTTCATAAATTGGTGAAAGTCTACAGTAGCCATGTATGAACAAGGTGCACAAGTTGTTTTGTATGTTTCAATAAATCCACATATCAATAAAAACAATAATGATATTTTTACATTCCCAAAGGGTGTCTCCTTTTAAGTAAATCATAAATTTCCATGTTGTCTTTCATTAGTAAAATATGAGTTTGCACATATGCGAGGTAAGGCAGCGTCATAGCTGAGTTAATCTGGTTTGATCAAAGATCTCATCTACTGTACATCAAGTCATATGCCATTTACAGACTCAATGATTTGTAGTTGTCTATAATTGTTTATTTATGTACCATATATACAACTGTGCATAAAAGGCGAGGAAACAAATTGCTTGCGTGACAGTTTATCTTTCGATCTTACACACAAAACTTGTGACAGAGTGCATCGGGATGGTTAGTTTGATGTGTAATAAGACTTGAAGCTTTGCTAGGTAAATGACTTCTTCAAAATAAAAAAATACGGTGAGAAAGTCCTAGAAAGTGACGGAATGTTAGTGATATGTAATCATAAGACCTCAGTCACGTTTTCAATCTATTTCCAACAATAGTTGCTTAAGGACTCAATGCTATTGATTTGAAAGTAGTATAAGTTACTGTTCAATGTCATGGGTTCATTATCATACTTGGGTGCTGTCTGCTGCACATTCTCCTTATGTTACTTTCTTAGCAGAGTTCCTCCAGTTTCAACGTCTTAGCATATCAGTCAAAGTTTAATGTGAAGACCTACCCCCAATCAGATATCACCAAATTGCACCATGTGAAACTTCATGGGACTTTAAACAGATATCATTAAATCACACCACGCTTCTCTGTTTGTCATTCTGCTGCTCACAGTTTCACGGAGAACTCTCCACTTGATATTCGATCAAATGTCACTGAATCACACCACACAACTTTACCAGGGGCCTTCGATCATATGTCATTGAATCACATCATGCCATGCCACCACCCACAGTTTACTTGGGGAACCAACCGAATGAATGTCACTGTATGATATCACGGTAATGGGATCACCTTTTGCGACCACACCTAGGCAATGGAATACCTTCTACAGAGAGCAGAAGTTAAGGCCAGGCTGAGATGAGTGAGGTTGATAAGGAAACAATTTAGGGTGTGCAAGGTTTTAAAGCGAATAGAAGCTTTTCCTTGGTTTCTTGGTTACACATAAGCTCATCCTTTTTAATTGACTTCACGAAGCAATGCTTTGTCCATCAAGACTGCATATCTTTGAATTATGGCCCTTGTATTTGAGTTTGGATATTTAGATGGTGTCTTGAAGATCCAACTCTGGGATGTCACTTGACTTGTGATTGATTGTTTTTATCAGATAAAGGCCAAGGAGCCCAGTCCACAAGCTGATTAGAGGTCTAACAGTGACTTTTTAAACAAACGACTTGTGTTCAGGAATAACAAATGGGTGATGCTAGTTTTCCTACAATGCTTCTTCACCCTCTCTTCAAAAATGGTAACATGGACAAATGCAAACTTCAATTGAAAGTATAGCTTGCAGTGTGGTTTGGTGGTTTGAAGCACTTGAGGTGGGGTTCACTAGCCCAAAACTTAAAATAATACCTCTACTCTGTTGGGCCCTGAGTGAGGCCCTTAACCTGCAATTGCTCCATTCTGGGTATGATGTTCTGCTTCCAGCCCTGCAAATAGGTCCTCCAACTTGCAGGGGAAAACTTGGGGTTGGTGGCAGGATTGGCCACTCCAGCCACTGTGAAAAAAAAAACCTCACACTGTTCAGTGTGGTGCTGATGTCACCATTCACGCTGCACTTGGATCTCAATCTGGGTGGTTTTCCGTGTGGTTGGTGGCAATGTGCTGTAATCAGTGCATGCTCCCAACCTCCTCTTCCTCCTCCTGATTGACTGACTGTTCATGTGATAGGATGGTGGACTCTTCACTGAACAAAAGTTTGAAATAATTAAAATAAATTGGTGTTCATGGGCAGTAGTATTAAATAAAGTGTAACCAAATGAATAATGTGGTTAAAAGTTGAACTCCAAAAACTCATGTTACTTTGTTTTAGGGCTATTTTTTAGTCTCCTCCTTCCCCATTGCATGAGTCAGCAATGACCTTGTTTATAAATGTCAACTGGAACAAATTAATCTGTCTTGTGCTTATCTTCTGAACAGCGCATGTATACTTGACTGTATATCACATGAGTGCTAAGTACAGAAATGAAGGAGAACAAAGAAAGATTAAATTGATTCATGCAATCAGCAAGAATTTGAAGCATTTGCATGGACATTATGTTAAAAAAAAAAGAAAAACTTATGTCTGGAACTTGGTGTTTAATAGAGCAAACATATTTTACTGGAGGAGTTCTGGGCAATTTACGGTCATGCTTGTTATGATTTAAAATTACTTTCTAGTATTACAGTTTAGTGTGACAAGCAACCACATGCTGATGACTTTCAGCAAATATTTTGCTTATGCTTTGTGGAATGGATACAAATTTGAAAACTTCAAATCCTCCACCTTATCCAGAAACTCATGTGTAACCACATCAAAAAGTATTTATACTGATAAAGAAAGGAAATTGTGTATTATTTTCTTGTTGTTTTGAATGGATACATTTCATCGCTTCACAATGTTAATGGAGGTTTAATTACAAAACTTTCAAGCTGTTTATTATTTAATTATATTTGACATTACAAGTGTGAGCAATACAACTAAATTCCAGGCTATACAATCTTTAACATATTCAGTCAGGTATGCCAAGATTTCTATTCTTTTTAGTTCTTTCTTGCTACATGCTGTGGCGCCAATTGTATATCAGTAACTGTTCGGCTGCATTACACTAACAGTACAGTGTCTGCCAGGAGTCAAGCATATACTGCATACATTTCAGAGCTGACCTCTAATGAACTGACAGCAGTTAAGCAGTTGACTTTTAAGAAAGATTCCCCTAGCCAAGCCGTAACTAATAATATAAGGAGTTGCTAATGCTGCCCTCAGGTTATCTCGAAAGCAACAAAAGCTACAGGGTTTGGACTTTTACCAAGTATTTCATTACTTTGAAAACTAAATTGCCCTTCACTTTAAAGTTTCTCCCTTGTGCTTATGAAGGCGTAAATAATAATAATAATAAAATGATGTGGAAGTACATACAGTTGCTTTTCATAATGCTTCTCCTTAGCTATTACTATAAAAATAATTAAATTAAAGCAATACTCTGTGACCTGACACAACACATGAAGAAGATGTATCTTATTTTTGGTTGTTTAGAACCTATTGTTTCCATTCTGCATTTTGATTTAAGTATTCTTACATCAATTTTCAATGAACTTTTTATTATTTAGACTTGACATATCAGGTTTTCCTCTACCATTTATATTCAATACATTCATGACTGAGATACTATAAAATAACAGTATAATATTCACAACCTTAATCCAATTTGGCCCATGGGGATCAAAGCTCATACTAGCAGCTGCATCCAAGGTTGGAAATAATTTTTGGATGGGGTGGCACCACTAACATGGTTCAGTCACTACACTCAATTTGGAGCTGGCATTACAGTAACTTGCACATCTTTAGGTATGTGTGGAAACTGGAGAACAGAGAAGACATTCCTAGTCATAGAGAAAATGTGATGACTTCATACAGACAAAGACTGGGCATGGACTGCAAACAAACATTTTGAGAGAGAAACAGGAAGCCACTATAAAATACAACAGTGTGAACATTTTCAAGCAGATCTGCATCTCAGTTACAGATTGCATTGTGTTTATTGCTGTCTGGTTGTCATATATTCAGTACTGTAAATGTAAATACTCTTCTCTGGAGAAGACCTGTGTGCTAAGAAAGGGCAAAGTAAATGGATTAAGACAAATACAGACTGAAAATTTAAGTTCAAGTTTGTGTGATTGATTCAAATTGGCTTATGACTTATCAAGAATAAACTAGAAATGTCCTAGTTGACTTTGTTGCACAAGTGCTCCCTCCCTTCTCTGATCTCCATAAATCCCCTGGCCCACATTCACCAACACAGTGCTTTTTTAAATTAAAAAAAAATAGTGACTAATTAATTAATTCATTGTTTGAGGAGTAAATAATTGTATTGAAAAACTAATGCCTAAAAGGCAAAAAGCCTTTCTTTGTTACAGAAAAACTTCTTTATTGCAAGCCAGTGATAAAATGCCAAAGAAAAAGAAAGAACTTCCAATGTTCTCAAAACAAAACAATTTGAGAACAAAGTTAACAATATCCAAGCACAACACGGGGGCTACTTTCACCATATATTTTGGGGGCGGTTCAACAGCAATGGTGTCGGGATCCTTTTGTAAACATGTGAAAAAGAACCAAAAATACATGGTGCCATAATTAAAAAAATGAAAATAAAAATAAAACAATATTATTTAACAAAAATATTAAAAAATAATAAAAAAAATAATAGGAGGCCCCGGGTTCGATGGGTTTTCTTTTTTCCTTTTGGGAAACCTAATTTTTTGCAAGATGGAATTTTTTTTAAAATGTTTGTTAATAAAAATATCAACAAAAATAAATTGTTTTTTATTTTTTTTCCAAACATTTAAATTATTACTAAAATATCTGGAACAATATTATTGTATATTAAACCCCAAAAAACACATTAAAACTAAAATTAAACGTGTGTAGTATAGCATATTAACCATATGATTAAACTTTTAACGTTTTTATAATGATACAGAATAGTCCTCATAGAGTTAAAAGCCCTGATGGGATCAAAAACATACTAACTGAAGATCCCTCAGGAATTCTGCACTGGTATCGACTGTTCTTTCATAAAAAAATCTCCCGCGGCCCGCAAGATCATATTTAAAGCATTGGGATAACGGAGTATTTCTGCTCCCTAAACACCATCTGCTGCTGAGCTACTGTTGTGTTCGCTGGTGTTCCCCCCATGGATGGGGTTCAGATTCATTTTAATATTTTTTTTGCATTTTGATCTTTTGTTTATTTGTGTGATTTTGGATTTTTTTGCCCCAAAAAGACAAGCGGGAAAACCTTTTATTCAACGGAAACGAAATAGAAAGGTTTTTTTCGCAGGAGCTACCACTCTACTACTCACACAGCAAATGGGGGGGAAAGCAAATCATTTAAGTTACAGTGTTAACCCCCTTGGGGCAGATCTTGGGGAGGGGTAAACTTCCATTCCCCTTTTGGCAATCGGACCCCAGGTGGTGAACCTGCAGTTGCCTCTGCAATGACCCCCTGTTGATCATCACCCTTTCCCCTAAAAGGGGGTTAAAAAAATCTCCCCCCCATTACCCACAGGGCTTCCCGGTGTATTGCCGTTAAATTCAGAATCAAATCTAAATTTCCCGTTTATTGAATCCCCTTAATTTTTAAAAATTTTTTTGGGTAGTATTGATACAACACTTTAAAAACATAAAAATTTTAAATATATATATATATATATAAATATTATATAAAAAAAAAAAAAAAAAAAACGAGAACAGCAAAAGGTTTGGGGGTTTTCCCGGCCCTATTTTTATACAACAAATATTTTTAAATAAAAAAGGGGTAAAAAGTAAAAACCAAACAGTTCATGCGGCCGACCCCGGGGTCCCCAATTGGGGTGGGCGGGTGGGGGAAAGCGGGGAAAGGACCGAGGGGGATGGGAAGAAGGCGTCGGGGCAGAATGGCGGGGAGAGGGGAAGTACGCTGCGGTAAAACCGGGTCTATGGTGCTGGAAGGTTTTTTTTCTAGAGCAGGGAAAGTTAATACCCCTTTCCCCTGGCTGTTTTCCCAGGTTTTCCCAAATCAGCCCGGGCCCCCCAAATCGTGGTGCGACCCCCCCGGCCAGGACCTGGTGAGGCCGGACCTAAGGGGGGTGGTGAATGAAAACTGGGCTGGCCCGGGAAGGGGTGCCCGCCCGATAGGCAGTGAACTTATCGGCCAGGTCAGAAACCACCTAGTGACCCGGTTACTCTTTGTGCAGGGACATCCACTGGTCGCGTGATCGACCGGGTCGCCCAGGGGGTGGGGTGGGTCCTGCCCCAATGGCCGGCCTCCCTCTCCCCCCCCGCGCGGGTCTCGGTCCATCGTTTCGGCTGGTCCCCGGGACGGGTGCTCCCCCCAGCGTTTTGGGCTACGGCCCCACCTGTGTCGGCGTGGTCTAAAAAATAAGGGGGGGCCCAAAAAGGGGAAATCCGCCGGTCCCGGCGTTGGGCCTTTTTTATCGGCAGCTTCTGTTGGCCACACCCGGGGGGGCCCTTTTTTCGGGTTAGTAAAGGGTGCCTCTTTGGGGGGGGAAAAAACCCGGGGAAAACCCCCCCCAAAAAACCCCCCCTGCTTGGTATTACGGGGCCATTCAAAAGATGTTTTTCGGGCCCCTTGGCCACCTTCCCCCGGGGTGCCCTTTTGGCCCCCTTTTAATAAAAAAAAACACTTCGGGGTTTATGCGGGGGCGGCTTTTATTTGGAGGACACCCGGGACCTGCAATGTCTCCTCCCGGGTCCCGGAAAAGAGAAACGTCATCCAGGAAAAAGGGCCACTATAGGACTGAGGGTTTCCTCTGTCTGGGGGAAGGTGGCGGGGCCCTGGCCCCTGGGGGACCTTGTACGCCGTGCCGCAAAGGGTGCTAAAGGCCTTTTTTCCTTTTGCGGATCCCCGTTAAAAACCCTACCCTGTCATGTCAGGGTAGTCAAAAAAGGCCCCCCGCAGCTCGGAGGTGTCAATCCCGGGGCATGGGGTGGCATGGGGGTCTGATTCGGCCCCTAAATCGTTCAGAACCTCAGGCCCCCGGCAGGCGAACAATAGGGCTGGCCCGGGACTTGGCCTTATGTCCTTTCCAACGCGTTTCACCTCGTTGACCTCCTTTTTCCCTGGGGAGTCTTAGGGCCTCTCGGGGCGTTGGGGTCGGTTATGGGGCAATGGGGAGCGGCCCGGGTGACTGCCCCCACCTCGGGGATGCGGAGGTTTGGGTTGCTCCTGCGCTGCGGGGTCAGCTCTTCTCGGGTTGGGGCAGTTGTGCTCGTAAAAGGGGGTGCCCTTTGGGGCTGGAAGCTCCTCCCCCTATCCCCCGGGGCTTTAACGGGGTTACAGATAATCCCTTGCGGGGACCCGGGGGGTTGGGGTTTTCCCAAATAGTCGGGGCCCCTTCCCTTTAACCTCGTAAAGGCCCTTCCCAGGGGCGGCAGCGGTGGGAGGTGGGGGGCCCCTTTCCGGCCCCCGGGGAACTCCTGAGGCGGAGTTGGGTTGAACCCCGGCCTCGCTGCCCCCCCGAGTCCGTGCTTTTTTAGGGGGGGCCTAATCTTTGTAGTCGTTGGCCCTTTCTCTCAAAAAGAGGAAGGAACCTCGGCCCCCCAGCCTTCTTTTGGATTGAGTTCCCGGGGGTTTGCCCCCGTTCAAGCGGGAGAAGCCAGTGAGGCCGGGGCCTCCCGGTAAGAAAAAAAAAACCGGCGGGGGGGCGGCCCCAGTTCCTGCCCCCGCGACTCCCTTTGGGAAGCATCTGCTTAATCTGGTTAAGCGTTCCACCCCCCCCGTCAGTTTCGGGTGATGACGGCGCTTTCAGGTGTTTTATCTGCATAATTGGCTCCCCCCTGAGCTATCCGATGGGCGTACCTGGTCGGGGGGCCCCCTTGGATCTCGCGTGGCTCCCAGCCCCCGTCGCGTGCTTTTAGTATTGCGGGCGCGGGGAACCGCCTCGGGTCCCGGGTGGAAAGTCCCCGCTAGAATATTTTGTCCCGGGTTGGGGGGCCCGGGGTCCTAAATCACCCTATTCTTTAAAAGGTACTAACTAGGGATAGGGTAGGGGGGCATGGCCCCGTCTAGGAATCGGGGGGTCGGCCTCGGACGGATTGACAACGCGGACCTCTCATTGATCCCGGGCCAGTAAAAGCGACTTAATTTTTTCCAGCGTTTTTGGGCCCCGGGTGGCGCCTAGGAGGTGACAGGCTTCGCATTCCCCCCGGGGAAGTGCAGGGTTTTGCGAACTTTTTCCCCCTCAGGGGTAGCCCTTTTAAACAGATTTTTCAAGGCCCACGGGTGTGGACCCCCCGCTGGTGAGCTGTTGGCAAGGGGCCGCATTGGGGCCGGCGGGGGGAATCATCATTCCCCTCCTTTTGGAGGCGGCTGGACAAAACTGATGGTCGGCCCCGAGGGGGGGTCTTGTCCCCTGGGCCTGGGAAGGTTCCCCTGGCTGGTCCTTCCCCCGGAGTTTTCCCGGGTCGGTCGTGGCCAGGAAAGGTCCCCGAAACACCGCGCGTGGGGCCTCCCCTTGTCCCGCCGGGGGCGCGGGGCCCCCCCTCATAACCAGATCCAACAGGGCCCGGGGGGGGGGGTGGCTTCCTATTCTTTTAGCCAGTCTTGTCCCAAGATCACTGGGAAGGGGTTCTGGCCCGCCGTCTTTGGGGGTTTGGGTTTCCCCCCTTCCATGACTAACGTGGCGACGTTTGCCCCTGCCCCCCATGCACAAAGTGACCAAAGCTGTTTTAACCACTGTTGGGTAAAAAGCGGCGCAATGTGTTTTCTGCGGAATAAACAAAAGGGCCCCCCGGTGCCCATTTCCCCACTCCGTGTTGGGCTCCCAAGGGGTGCGGGGGATCAATACCTCTCCGGCGGGTCCCGGTACAGTATGGCTCGGGCGTGTTGGGGGCAGGGTTTAATCGGGCTTCCGCAAAAAGCCGGTCCCCCTTTCTCTGGGTTTGGGGGCCCCGCGGGGGTCGAGAAACCGGGGTGGCGCCCCTCCTTCGGGTTCCGGCAGACTTTCGCCCCCGTGGGGGCCCCATCCCTCAGGGCGTCCGGGGCCACAAAGTTTTGGTAAGGGGGTCCCGGACCCTGGGCGGGGACTGGGGATGGCAGCCCGGCCCTCTCCACCTGTTGCCACTTTCCGCACCTGGGGTCCCCCCTGGCGGGGGGCCCCATCTTTCCCCCGAACTTGAGCCCCCGGGGGGAGGGCTTCGGGGGCAAAACCCCCTTCCGCCATTCAGGGCCCGCTCCCGGGGTATGCCCTGGCGGGCCAGTATTTGGGCGGGAGTCGTGGGGGGTGGCCTCCTCCTGGGGTCATAATAGGCCCTTTTTTGGGTCCCCTTCCTTTAGGGGGCCAGAATGGCGGGTGGCTCTCCAAAAAACCCAAAGGGACCTCGGCGTCCTCCCAAGGGCCCCGGGACTAAAGGGGCGCCCTTAGGCGGGTCGGGCCCTTGGGCCTCACCCAACCTATTTTGGCCTAGCTCCGGGTGGTGGTGGCTTCGCCCGCCCGCGCCTGGGCTGGGCGTTTTGGCTGCGAATGTTGGGTCCTTTTCCCCCCGTTTTGGGGTCTCAATCCGACCGCCGTTGAAGGACCGAGGGGAAAACCAATAAGTTGGGGTTTTCGGCCCCCTTTTATTGTTACAACAAATATTTTTAAATGAAAAAAAGGGCAAAAATATAAACCAACGTTCTAACCCCCCGACTCCAAATCGCGGCCATTTTTTAAATGGGCGGGTGGAGGAAACTGGGAAGGACCGGGAGGATGGGAAAAAATGGCGTCAGGGGGAAAATGGGGGGGGGCTCCGTCTTTTAAAAAAGGTCTTGGTGCTGGAAAATCTCTTTTTTTTCCAAGGAAGCAGGGAAAATTATCCCCCCTGGGGGAAAATTTTCCCCGGTGTTCCGAAACAGTCCTGGCCCCCTTGGGGGCGTCGTGACTATTTTTTATATATATATATAATACAAAATATAAAAAAATTGAATAGGATAAAATTTTAATAAAAAAAAAACAAAATTGGGGGTAAGAATTGGTAGATACTCAGACCTGCTTAGTCAGTAGGAAAAAAAAATTTTAGGTGACTTGTTTAATTTCTCCAGTAAACATGTTTTTCCAGAGGGAAAAATTTGAAAAAGGTGGGGAGGGGAGCTGGCGGGAGTGATCCTCTTTTCGCTTCCTTCCCGCCTCATATAACACAAGTGGGGGGTGTTACAGCCTTTATCTTTTCCGGCCTTTTGCTGCAGGCTGGCTTAAGCCTGGGCGACACAACAGTGAACAGAAAGTTCAGATGGTCAAATGGTTTATGATGGCTGAGTGACTGGGCCAATTGCGGAGTTGATTGATTTTTACGGTGAAAAAAATATTCTCCGTGGGGGTTTTTGATAACAGATGTGATGTTTTTATCCCAAGGTTTTGTGACGCTCGTTTCCAAAAACTGTTCCCAATGGGGGCCTTTTATGAAGTATAGGAGGGGAGGTGGTGTTTCCCGGAATCTATGATCATCTCCTGGATTTTTTAATGTTAATTTCAAATTTTATTGAAAAACCCTCAGATGTTCTGTCCCCTTCTGTAATTTGGAAAAATTTTCTGAAAGGGCCCATTATGGGTGTATAAAAATTTAAAATTTTAAAATTTTTATACGGGAAGAGTACCGAAATGGATGCCATAGACACACCGTACTAAGGTTTAAAGGAGCATGGTTTAAAAAAATTTAAAAAACTTTCCCATCTCTAAAAAATGCGAATCAATGGGAGCTAGAGTGGGCGTGTAGTGGCTTCTTGTCTAGTATTCTGCAAAATCCACAAAAAAACTTCCCCACTCCTGGCATGGGTGATATAAAGCTTCATTTTCATTTGGAAACCAAATCAAAAACTAAAAATTTAAAAAATTTACAAAATCGAAGTGTGTAAAACTATTTCTGTGTTTGTTTAATGGAAAAAATGTTTTCCTCTAAAAATAAAAAAAAAAAATTTGAAAAAAAATTTAAATTCCTTGGAAGAAAAAATTGGGGGGTTTTTCCTTTTGGTTCCTGTGCCAAAGGGTGCCACAAACCAAAAACGTTGAAAATACAAAATAAGTAAAATCAGCAAAAGATTGAATAAAAAAAGCCAGATTTTAAACCAGGAGGAACCTTGCCCATAAAAAGCATGGTAAAAATAAAAGAAAAATTCACAATATTAAATGTTTATAATGCCAAAACAAATAAAATTTCATTTTAAAGGTAATTTGTGTTTCAAGACTGTGACTGAAATTTTTCCCCGGGGCCCCAAAACTGCCCCCAATAACCCTAATAAATCCCCGTTTAATGGGATACATTTTTTATCCCCCTTCCGATTTATTTTGATCTCAGACTCAAACAAATCGGCGGAAAGCAGCAACAGCAACTAAAAACAAAAATTTATATGGGTTGATCTGGGTATTTTTAACTTCCAATATTTATTTGGTAGTTTGACTGCTGCTAAAAAAAAATATCAACTCTTCCCATCATTTGCAGATGTAATGAAGGAAGGATTACCTCCTGCTGTTTCAACAACTCAAACCATGCTGGGTCCAAAAATAATTTTTCTAAAATGGTTAAATGGTATTTGGGAATCAAACACTGAATAGAACTTTTGATCTTGACTAATAAATATTATTTTTTATTTTAACTCTCACCCCTTTAACCACAGGGGAAACCTTGAACTCTTTAAAATTTTTATCATTTTCAATTCATTCCCTGATTTAAAATATATAATATATTTTTTTTAAATTTTAAAATTTTATTTAGGTTTTAAGAATGGACCTTGAACATCACATCTTTCTTCTTTTAAAAAGGATATTCAAAAAAATCTTTAAGTTTTAATAAGTCAGTCCAAAACTAAAGGGAAATTTTTAAACAAGGACACAGAAGAAACAGTCTGTTCAAAATGAATAAAAACCCTTTCATGAATTATTAGTTTAAAGGGAAAAATTTTTTTTTTACCAGGTTAACACTCCGTTCATTGGATAATAAATTTTTTTATAAACCTAAAGATAAAGTTTGAAAGAAATATCAATACTTCAGACCTCAGGACCCCTTTTTAAACAAAAGCCCACTCTTATAAAAAAGCTTTAATAGGTTTTCTTCATTTTTTCCGGGATTATTCCCGTTTCAATTCCTGGCATTTAAGAATTATTTTTTGGTCTCTGTCCATTTTTTTTAATTTTTTTTTTTTCTATTCCCTACAATAAAAACACTCTTCATCTTTATTCTTAAGTTTTTCCCTTAATTTTTCAATTCAATTTGTAACTTGGAAATTTTTGTCCTCATCAATGTATTTTAAACCTTTTTTTGTTCTTTATTGCCCAATTAAATACCTAAATAAAAATTTTTTTTTAAAAGGGGTTTATTTTAATTTGACAGCATTAAAATTTTTTTGTAAAATTTTTTTAAAAAATAATTTTAATAAGGCTTTTACAATTTTTAAAAAAAAAACCCTATTTTCTACAAATTTTTTAAATTATTAAACTATTTTAATTGTGCTTTTACAAAAAGGGAAATGTTTTTTGGTGTTTACATTTCTACGTTTCCATAATGGGAAATTGATTATTACAGTCTTATTAAAACAACAAGCCCCTAGATAATAATTGGTTATTCATTTTAATATCCTTTCCCGGGTTTCAGGGTAAAAAACTGTAAAAAGGATTCTAGTACTATGCAAGGGTTTGAATTTAAAATAACTTCTTAACCCGAATCAATTCAAAATTTAGGTAATGGCATTTTTTGCCACAAAATACAAAATTAAAAATTTTTTAATCAAAACTGGTTTATTAGAGTTGTTTTTATTCTAATTGTGTCTTTTGGGACTAAAAGAAAAGGAAGCCAAGTGACTTCATTAATTAGACAAGGGCTTTGGATTTAACCTCGATTGGTTTGGGGACCTTCCCCTTATTAAAAAAAATTTTAAAAATAAATACCCCCCAAAAAAAAACCCAATAAAATAAAACTTTAAAAATCATAGAAGCTGGTATGTACTCCCTTGGCAAACGTCTACTGCTTTGTTATCTTCTACAGGTTGATGTGTACAGAACCTATTTGTAGGAAGCCCAAAAAGTGCACTACATCATCTAGAAAGTCAAGAAGATAACAGGCACATTGCAGTAACATGATTGAGATTTAGGGGATTAGCATTTATGGATCATTTTACGGTTAAGGTATGGAAGATATTTACTTTTGAATTGCATCATTCAGCATAAAATCTTTTCTGGTGCACTTTGCTATATATATGTAATGGCTAATATTGTTATATTAGGCCTTGAATTCTAAAACCACACAACTTCAACCATCAAATATGGCTGAAGCAAAAGTAGGTGCTCAATTTAAATTTAAAACAATTAGAAATAATTAACATTTAAAGATCTCTGTAAACCTGTGTTAATTTATAAACTTCAGTAAACTAAAGCAAAGTACAAACAAAATAAAATGCCTCAAATGCCTCATCAAAAACAGCAGTGCGAGTGACCATACCTCCATGGACTTGAAGGTATCATTCTGTTTCATCGACAAAGTGCTAATTGTTCTTTCTGCCTTTTGAAAAACTAAACTTGTGTTTGCTTTTAAATTTGACTATCTGCAGAATAACAGAGTTGATTGAACATGTTTTTCTGTTAAACTGATATGTGATAAACTAGAAAGTTTCTCATCCTACAATTTCATTTTTGTAACATGGATTTTGAAAAAAAAAACAGTAATACTAATTTTCCCCTACTTAAACACAGCGTTCAATGTACTATCGTGGCCCTTGCCATGCAATGCACTTGCTTTTATAGGAGATGCTGATCTGTCCGTCTCAATGTTTAACATATGTGATGTTTGTGATAAAGTTCTATTTTCCTAGGCAACAAAATGCCTTACAGAAAGAACTTTTTTGGCCCCATGCAATATGTCTAATTTTTCTAACTTTTCTCTGAAATTGTGCTGATTAGTGGTGCAGTACCTATTTGTGCCTGTGTTTTTGAAATTACATTGAATCTTCAAACAAAGTGCTCCCCTTAATTAAGGCTTCTTTTCTCTTAACATTTTGTGAAATTAAATTTAAAAATTTCTGCACTTTTTTTTAACTCTATTTATTTTTCTACATTGTCACCTTAATTTACAATGCAATTTTCCCAGCGCCGTGCCAACTTTTTAATGCCCAATTCGACTTTTCCCACCTTCCCCGTTTGCCATTGAAAATATAAAAGTGAAGAAAGCGTTTAGAACACCCCTCGTATTATTTAACCATATAACAACTTTGAAGAAGACTGATAGAAAAATTAAAAAAACATGCAAAGTTCACACAAAACAACTCTGCCTGAAAGCACTGTAGGTTAGCAAAAGGGGTTTTGCCAGGCTTCTGAAATACCTTCTTAACACAGGTTTGCTATAAAGAAGATGTACGAGCAGCAAAGTACCCAAACTTTGTCTACAAGATATTTGGTATTTTACATTTATTCACTTAACAGACACTTTTATCCAGAGCAACTTGCAAAGGTTAACATAACTGAGTACAAATCAGTCTGAAGACTGTTGGGAACAAGTGTTAAGGACAAGGTTGCAAAATTGATCATCATAAGTTAAGAACTCTAAGCGAAACAAAACTCAAAACTAGTTACTCTTTCCTAAGTTTAAAGAATCTATCAAATCCATTATCAATTAGATATCTACAGAAGACAGAGTCTTCAACGCTTCTTAAAAAGATTGAGAAGTTGAGCTCATTCCACCAATTTGGAGCTACAACATGAAAGAGTCTGGATTAAGATTTGATCTTATGCATAGGTGGCATGGCACTGAAAGGATAAGAAGGAGCATAGGACCTCATGAGTATCTCAAATAGATATGTTGTAAAAGTTTCACACAACACAGGAAAAAGGGCTGGAGGCAGCCACCCATATACTTGAAATAGGATGCCAAATATGAGGGTTTGGTTCAATAAAATAAATGGTCATGACAGACATTAATTCAAAACTGTACAGTACAGACAGGCAAAAATGGTTATTTTAAAGTCATGCATGGAAGTGATGTCATGGCCCGGAAATGCGTCTTCTGGGCGAGACAAGAAATGACAAATCCAGGCAAATTTCCCATGGTTGGCCTGCTAGTGAAAAGGAGGAAGGATCGGTGCCTCCTGGTCTGGCATGAAATTATGCTTTTGTGAGGCCCTTGGCTGTCTTCCATGCACAGTGTGTGACAATATATAGGTGCTAACTCACTGCAACAACCATGTAGGCAAGCATAAAGCATTCGAACATAATCTAAACTGAAAGCGGGGATCCGGTGTAGCAATCTAAAAAGAGAAGTGACATGTCCGTCTCAGCTAGTTAAACACAAGATGTACCAAACCAGCTGAGAGCCATCTAAGTGATTCCTAGTCAGACAGTGTGCAGGAGAATCACATGGGTGATTAATGTAGAGAGCAGAAGAAAGATCTAGAAGGATGGAATGGATGACATGTTGATAGCTCTAGGCACTCATGATGTGCCAACTACAGGGTGAAAAGCTTTTCCATTGGCAGGGCCCCTTCCTTAAAGCCCATAATCAAGCAATGTGTTCTATAGGAAGAAAGAAGAGATGTGTTAGAGCAACATGTTCAAGTGTTTTGGACAGAATGAAGAGGAGGGGAGTAGATTGATATATAAATGCCTACTTGAATTATTATATACTAGCCACATCACCAGACAAAGACAGGTAAGAGAATACATTAAAAAATATTTGATATATTTGGTATCACAGATATTACTATTAGGGACTTTGTGCTTCTACTACAGGCAAGAATTGTCAGACTAAAGCCCCAGATTTTAACTCATGACTCTAGTCTTCAATTGCAATTTGCTGATCTACAGTTCAAGATTAAAGGAGACTGATGGAAAAAGGTTATAATTGATGAGCTTAGTGATAGAACATATAAACATACACATCTGGATTGATAAATGAATAAAGGAGTGCACCTCATCTACTTCATTTGAAGCTAATGACTTGAAAACAACACATTACATATAGTAAGATATACAAAATAAACACAAATGCATTTTATGACAAGTTTGAAATTGCAAACTGCATGTGGAAGCATTGCATTAGACCTCTAGGAAGAGAAGAGTACAAGATTTTTTTAAAGTGCTAATTTAATATACTGTACAGTACAGCCTGTTTTATATTTTCTACCAAATTTACAACATCTGTCCTCTTCTGCTTTGTCACAGCTGCAGTTTAAAACTGGCAGAAGAAAAGAAAAAAAAACAAAGCACTAGCTTCAAAAAATCATCATAAAAAGGTGTTTTAAAGGTTTTCTGTTTTAAACAAGCACTGGAATGCATTATTACACAACCACTACATATGTTCTACTTGCATAAAATAGAAGGTGTCTTAATCTGTTGTATTTGTTCTAAAACAAAATGTTCAATGCAATATCACAGATCTTTAAAAGAGTCTTTCCTGATACTACAACTTGTTAAAAGGAGCCACAGCTAGGCTTTCTAATAATCACTAAGTCATTTTGACAGGCTACTATTTATTCTTCTTCACATCCCATGAAACTTTCCAGCTTCTCACTAACTTCCCAGGCAAAAAGTGACAAAGAACATCTCAACCGTGACCACATTTTAATCTTCAGTAATCCTATTTCTTCACTTGTCGCTTTAAGCTTATATATGTATCAAACTGTGTTGAGATATTCAGCTAATTTAATATTCAGTAATAGGGTTTACACTAAAATAACAAACACTACAGTTTAAAAAGACACACCACACATTCATTTTCTCAGTAATGCTTTATATTAGAGATTTTTGCTAAATAAAAACTGTAATAATTTGCATACATAGTTGAGCATTTTGGAACCTATTTTTTCCTGAAGCCATGAGGCATAAAAAAACCCACTTCAGACAAAATATATTGTTATGAATTTTAAATTGACTCTAATTTGTTTTGCTCTGGAAAATCTTAAAGTACGTATTTTTAAGCTCCATAAGATGCACTTTTTTCTAATAAAGTGAGGGGGAAATATTGCATCACAGACCGTGATATGTATTACCTGAACTGTCAGCGGTAGCGACAGCTGTTAGAAGAGAAATGGTAGGCCATGAAAACCCCTGGGGATGCTAACACTAGAATTACCAAAGCCACAAAAACTGGTAAATCCGTCCCACCTTAAATCCCTTGCACCTCTCTGTCAGCGATTTATATACACTAGGGGTTCCCCTCTGCTTTTCTCAACCCCCTCGGCCTCGTTTGTAGAGGGGGCTCAGCGACCCAAGGAGTGAGTCGCTCCTCCAAAACCCCTCTTGAATGGTGATATATCAATCAATGAAACAAATACAGTTTTTTAACCTCCTCTTTGCTCAATCAGCTGCTGGCTTGCTGCTGCTGTGTTCATGATCTTCATTACGCATGCGCTTTGAAAATTTAAGCCTGTACAACAGCTGTCCTACTCTTTGCCCTTTAATTTCTTGTCCCAGGCGTGGTTAAATCTTTTTGCCACAAAGTCTCTTTCTCGGCGTGAGTTCTTCATATTTTTAGTTTATAATTTAAAACGGAATAAGAATCTGAAAATCTAACAACATTACATTAAAGTTTGATAAATTCTGAAAAGAATTATACCAAACATATATGTGAGTTTTAAAAAAAGTGTGACATAAAATCATTGCACTATTAGGCTTGGATTTTATATACTGTACATAGAGTATATATGTGTGTGTACTGAGTCACTTTTGAGGTTCTATGATCCTTCTCAAGCATTCAGGTCTGCTGTGGAATCACCACCTGTGCATGGTAATAAATCTCTGTCCCGACCCTTTTTGTGAAGGTCCTAACTCTGTAGGACAATCTGTCACATCCATTCAGAATATTGACTCCATCAATCTGTTTAAGGGAAACTTTGGAAACACTTGTTCCCGTGAATTTCAGTCTAACTAATAGTAGTTGTTAGGTTTTTATTATATAGGAATTATAGCTTACTTTTTATTTTGTTCTATCTCTCCACTTATGATGATCAGTTTTGTTTTCCTTATCCTGTAATTTTTTTTATCCCAAAAGTGCACAGACTGATGTTACTTGATCATGCTGATTTCTTTTGTAAGTTGCTTTGGATAAAACAGTTTACTAGAAAATAAATTTAATTGAATTATGTCAAGCTTGTTCATGTTAACCTCATGCCCACCTCACTGTCATTATGTTGGAATGGGAAAAGGGAAAGGGAGAAGGCAATGAGGAAATTGGCCAGAAGAATTTCAAAGGCTATTTTAAATAAAGAAAACCTTATAATCAGTCCAATTTCTGTAAATGCTTTTAATATGAATATTTTTAATAAGCTTTATTTTAAATATAATTGAATAGGAACTGGGATTCATCCTAGGTGTCATGAATCTAAACCATAGATTAGGCTGAAAGAAAAATACTTTTATGCAAACCGTAAATAGTTCTATTAAAATGTGTTAAGACAGATGGACTGCAGGAGAATTATGGATGGGTTAGACATCGTGTGTGATACCTAAGGCTATGGCAAGTAACAATAACACAGTGTGCAAAGAACAGCTAGATTGAGAGGTAATGGATTGATTTCTATTGCAATTGACCTTTCCTTAAGTCCCAAATTTCTGAATTTGTTATCAGCTACTCAAAATGGAGCAGCTTGTTAAGAAGATGATTCTTTTAGTCTCTGGACACAGCCTCCAAGTATGACATTGTTTACTGGAGAGCTGGAGGCATTGGTATCTTTAGATATTGGAGAACAATTACTGAGGTGTAGAGTGCATATCTCCTTTCCCCCACTTGTAAATACAATTGTGCTTTTAAGCATCAAGGAGCAAATGAAATTGATACACAAAGCAACCAATTACACTTTTCCCAGTTTGAAGAATGCTCTTGAGTCACATTTAAGTAAAGTGACCAATAAATTATAATTCAGACATTTTCATTTAAAATAATTTAGACAAATAAATACAAAACATGTCATCAAGAAAGATTTATTTTTCTCATTGATTCCTTCTTCAGGTTTAAAATGGTGCTATCGCTGAATAAACTGCCCTTTAGTAGTACTAGACATTACACTTTGACATGAAAACCTTTTTGACAGAGTTTACTTGCTTTCTCCTTAAAACTTTATTCTTTACATTACATTCATTTCAAATGTATTTCTAATAATAAAATGAATTTAAAATGTTTGCATATTATAATTATCATTAGGGAGCATAATGCTGTTGTCTCATGTATCCTGGATTCCCGTTTCAACAGCTTGTCATGGTCTAGAGGAGGTTGCACATCTACCTTTGTTTGCAAGAGGTTTCATTTGGATGCTCTAGTTTTCTTCCCACAATCCCAAAGATATAGATTTGAGGTTAAGTTCTGAATATGAATTAGCTCAGTATAAGTGCGGGTATGTGCATTTCAGAGCCATTTGATAAGAGTGACTCCCTCTCAAGAACTGTTTACTGCCTGTCACCCAGTTTATCTAGTTGTAGCCTTGATAGGATTTGGTCTCTTTGTTGACTTTAAAGGATATATTTGGTTTTTAAGTCAAAGTTATTTTTTCCAGGGAAAACAGAGTGATGACTGGTGATGTAACTCGTGAGCCTTTTATTGACAATTTACTCAAAGTCACACTGTCAATATTTTCCATTTGCATAGAAATAAACTATTTGCACAAAGACAAGGGTTTTCTGTTAACAACTGTAAACAAATGTGACATGAGTCCTAGCCCACTGTGAAGGACAGACAGATAAAGAAAT
>NW_024378741.1:0-28341 GCF_016835505.1 Polypterus senegalus
AGGTTACCTTCAACTCTAACGCTGTGTAAAGTCAAAATACTCTGGTAAAAGCAGTTCTAAAATGATGAAATCCCCAGTACCCTTATGGTTAAGAACTGTTTGGATGGTTTCCCAACTGTTTCTCAAGTGCAATTCAACATCTCAAACTCAACTTTTGAAATTCCTATTGAGTTGCATTGGGCAAAACTGAAGTTGAGTTAAATTTAATGAGTCTAAACTTCTATGTTGT
This sequence comes from Polypterus senegalus, assembly GCF_016835505.1. Lineage (NCBI taxonomy): Eukaryota > Metazoa > Chordata > Cladistia > Polypteriformes > Polypteridae > Polypterus > Polypterus senegalus. The sequence goes on from NW_024378741.1 coordinate 230, forward strand.
GAAACCACTTGAAACACATCTGTGATATAGTTTTTTACAGAAATGAACTGTTTTGAACAGTTTCCTGGTGGAAAACAAGGCGTCACACATGTGTACACAAAGTGAATTTCAGCCCTGAACGCTGCTATGGTGAAATAAGGTTACCTTCAACTCTAACGCTGTGTAAAGTCAAAATACTCTGGTAAAAGCAGTTCTAAATGATGAAATCCCCAGTACCCTTATGGTTAAGAACTGTTTGGATGGTTTCCCACTGTTTTCAAAGTGCAATTCAACATCTCAAACTCAACTTTGAAATTCCTATTGAGTTGCATTGGGCAAAAACTGAAGTTGAGTTAAATTTAATGAGTCTAAACTTCTATGTTGTGAAACCACTTGAAACACATCTGCGACATAGTTTTTTACAGAAATGAACTGTTTTGAACAGTTTCCTGGTGGAAAACAAGGCGTCACACATGTGTACACAAAGTGAATTTCAGGCCCTGAAACGCGTTATGGTGAAATAAGGTTACCTTCAACTCTAACGCTGTGTAAAGTCAAAGTACTCTGGTAAAAGCAGTTCTAAATGATGAAATCCCCAGTACCCTTATGGTTAAGAACTGTTTGGATGGTTTCCCAACTGTTTTCAAAGTGCACTTCACATCTTAAACTCACCTTTTGAAATCCCTATTAACTTGCAATGGACAAAAACTGAAGTTGAGTGAAACTCAATGAGTCTTAACTTCTATGTTGTAAACAACTTGAAACACATCTGTGACATAGTTTTTTACAAAAATAAACTGTTTTGAACAGTATCCTGGTGGAAAACAAGCTGTCACACATGTGTACACAAAGTGATTTTCAGCCCTTGAAACGCTGCTATGGTGATTTAAGGTTACCTTCAACTCTAACTCTGTGGAAAGTCAAAATACTCTGGTAAAAGCAGTTCTAAATGATGAAATCCCCAGTACCCTTATGGTTAAGAACTGTTTGGATGGTTTCCCACTGTTTTCAAAGTGCAATTCAACATCTCAAACTCAACTTTTGAAATTCCTATTGAGTTGCATTGGGCAAAAACTGAAGTTGAGTTAAATTTAATGAGTCTTAACTTCTATGTTTTGAAACCACTTGAAACACATCTGCGACATAGTTTTTTACAGAAATGAACTGTTTTGAACAGTTTCCTGGTGGAAAACAAGGCGTCACACATGTGTACACAAAGTGAATTTCAGGCCCTGAAACGCTATGGTGAAATAAGGTTACCTTCAACTCTAACGCTGTGTAAAGTCAAAGTACTCTGGTAAAAGCAGTTCTAAATGATGAAATCCCCAGTACCCTTATGGTTAAGAACTGTTTGGATGGTTTCCCAACTGTTTTCAAAGTGCACTTCACATCTTAAACTCACTTTTGAAATTCCCATTAACTTGCAATGGACAAAACTGAAGTTGAGTGAAACTCAATGAGTCTTAACTTCTATGTTGTGAAACCACTTGAAACACATCTGTGACATAGTTTTTTACAGAAATAAACTGTTTTGAACAGTATCCTGGTGGAAAACAAGCGTCACACATGTGTACACAAAGTGATTTTCAGCCCTGAAACGCGTTATGGTGATTTCAGGTTACCTTCAACTCTAACTCTGTGGAAAGTCAAAATACTCTGGTAAAAGCAGTTCTAAATGATGAAATCCCCAGTACCCTTATGGTTAAGAACTGTTTGGATGGTTTCCCACTGTTTTTCAAAGTGCAATTCAACATCTCAAACTCAACTTTTGAAATTCCTATTGAGTTGCATTGGGCAAAAACTGAAGTTGAGTTAAATTTAATGAGTCTTAACTTCTATGTTGTGAAACCACTTGAAACACATCTGCGACATAGTTTTTACAGAAATGAACTGTTTTGAACAGTTTCCTGGTGGAAAACAAGGCGTCACACATGTGTACACAAAGTGAATTTCAGGCCCTGAAACGTTATGGTGAAATAAGGTTACCTTCAACTCTAACGCTGTGTAAAGTCAAAGTACTCTGGTAAAAGCAGTTCTAAATGATGAAATCCCAGTACCCTTATGGTTAAGAACTGTTTGGATGGTTTCCCAACTGTTTTTCAAAGTGCACTTCACATCTTAAACTCACCTTTTGAAATCCCCATTAACTTGCAATGGACAAAAACTGAAGTTGAGTGAAACTCAATGAGTCTTAACTTCTATGTTGTGAAACCACTTGAAACACATCTGTGACATAGTTTTTTACAGAAATAAACTGTTTTGAACAGTATCCTGGTGGAAAACAAGCGTCACACATGTGTACACAAAGTGATTTTCAGCCCTTGAAACGCGTTATGGTGATTTCAGGTTACCTTCAACTCTAACTCTGTGGAAAGTCAAAATACTCTGGTAAAAGCAGTTCTAAATGATGAAATCCCCAGTACCCTTATGGTTAAGAACTGTTTGGATGGTTTCCCAACTGTTTTCAAAGTGCACTTCACATCTTAAACTCACCTTTTGAAATTCCATTAACTTGCAATGGACAAAAACTGAAGTTGAGTGAAACTCAATGAGTCTTAACTTCTATGTTGTGAAACCACTTGAAACACATCTGTGACATAGTTTTTTACAGAAATAAACTGTTTTGAACAGTATCCTGGTGGAAAACAAGCCGTCACACATGTGTACACAAAGTGATTTTCAGCCCTGAAACGCGTTATGGTGATTTCAGGTTACCTTCAACTCTAACTCTGTGGAAAGTCAAAATACTCTGGTAAAAGCAGTTCTAAATGATGAAATCCCCAGTACCCTTATGGTTAAGAACTGTTTGGATGGTTTCCCCACTGTTTTTCAAAGTGCAATTCAACATCTCAAACTCAACTTTTGAAATTCCTATTGAGTTGCATTGGGCAAAAACTGAAGTTGAGTTAAATTTAATGAGTCTAAACTTCTATGTTGTGAAACCACTTGAAACACATCTGCGACATAGTTTTTTACAGAAATGAACTGTTTTGAACAGTTTCCTGGTGGAAAACAAGGCGTCACACATGTGTACACAAAGAGAATTTCAGGCCCTGAAACGCGTTATGGTGAAATAAGGTTACCTTCAACTCTAACGCTGTGTAAAGTCAAAGTACTCTGGTAAAAGCAGTTCTAAATGATGAAATCCCCAGTACCCTTATGGTTAAGAACTGTTTGGATGGTTTCCCAACTGTTTTTCAAAGTGCACTTCACATCTTAAACTCACCTTTTGAAATCCCCATTAACTTGCAATGGACAAAACTGAAGTTGAGTGAAACTCAATGAGTCTTAACTTCTATGTTGTGAAACCACTTGAAACACATCTGTGACATAGTTTTTTACAGAAATAAACTGTTTTGAACAGTATCCTGGTGGAAAACAAGCCGTCACACATGTGTACACAAAGTGATTTTCAGCCCTTGAAACGCGTTATGGTGATTTCAGGTTACCTTCAACTCTAACTCTGTGGAAAGTCAAAATACTCTGGTAAAAGCAGTTCTAAATGATGAAATCCCCAGTACCCTTATGGTTAAGAACTGTTTGGATGGTTTCCCCACTGTTTTCAAAGTGCAATTCAACATCTCAAACTCAACTTTTGAAATTCCTATTGAGTTGCATTGGGCAAAACTGAAGTTGAGTTAAATTTAATGAGTCTAAACTTCTATGTTGTGAAACCACTTGAAACACATCTGCGACATAGTTTTTTACAGAAATGAACTGTTTTGAACAGTTTCCTGGTGGAAAACAAGGCGTCACACATGTGTACACAAAGAGAATTTCAGGCCCTGAAACGCGTTATGGTGAAATAAGGTTACCTTCAACTCTAACGCTGTGTAAAGTCAAAATACTCTGGTAAAAGCAGTTCTAAATGATGAAATCCCCAGTACCCTTATGGTTAAGAACTGTTTGGATGGTTTCCCAACTGTTTTCAAAGTGCACTTCACATCTTAAACTCACCTTTTGAAATCCCCATTAACTTGCAATGGACAAAAACTGAAGTTGAGTGAAACTCAATGAGTCTTAACTTCTATGTTGTGAAACCACTTGAAACACATCTGTGACATAGTTTTTTACAGAAATAAACTGTTTTGAACAGTATCCTGGTGGAAAACAAGCCGTCACACATGTGTACACAAAGTGATTTTCAGCCCTTGAAACGCGTTATGGTGATTTCAGGTTACCTTCAACTCTAACTCTGTGGAAAGTCAAAATACTCTGGTAAAAGCAGTTCTAAATGATGAAATCCCCAGTACCCTTATGGTTAAGAACTGTTTGGATGGTTTCCCCACTGTTTTCAAAGTGCAATTCAACATCTCAAACTCAACTTTTGAAATTCCTATTGAGTTGCATTGGGCAAAAACTGAAGTTGAGTTAAATTTAATGAGTCTTAACTTCTATGTTGTGAAACCACTTGAAACACATCTGCGACATAGTTTTTACAGAAATGAACTGTTTTGAACAGTTTCCTGGTGGAAAACAAGGCGTCACACATGTGTACACAAAGAGAATTTCAGGCCCTGAAACGCGTTATGGTGAAATAAGGTTACCTTCAACTCTAACGCTGTGTAAAGTCAAAATACTCTGGTAAAAGCAGTTCTAAATGATGAAATCCCCAGTACCCTTATGGTTAAGAACTGTTTGGATGGTTTCCCCACTGTTTTCAAAGTGCAATTCAACATCTCAAACTCACCTTTTGAAATTCCTATTGAGTTGCATTGGGCAAAAACTGAAGTTGAGTTAAATTTAATGAGTCTAAACTTCTATGTTGTGAAACCACTTGAAACACATCTGCGACATAGTTTTTTACAGAAATGAACTGTTTTGAACAGTTTCCTGGTGGAAAACAAGGCGTCACACATGTGTACACAAAGAGAATTTCAGGCCCTGAAACGCTTTATGGTGAAATAAGGTTACCTTCAACTCTAACTCTGTGTAAAGTCAAAATACTCTGGTAAAAGCAGTTCTAAATGATGAAATCCCCAGTACCCTTATGGTTAAGAACTGTTTGGATGGTTTCCCAACTGTTTTCAAAGTGCACTTCAACATCTCAAACTCACACTTTGAAATCCCCATTAACTTGCAATGGACAAAAACTGAAGTTGAGTGAAACTCAATGAGTCTTAACTTCTATGTTGTGAAACCACTTGAAACACATCTGTGACATAGTTTTTTACAGAAATAAACTGTTTTGAACAGTATCCTGGTGGAAAACAAGCCGTCACACATGTGTACACAAAGTGATTTTCAGCCCTTGAAACGCAAGTATGGTGATTTCAGGTTACCTTCAACTCTAACTCTGTGGAAAGTCAAAATACTCTGGTAAAAGCAGTTCTAAATGATGAAATCCCCAGTACCCTTATGGTTAAGAACTGTTTGGATGGTTTCCCCACTGTTTTTCAAAGTGCAATTCAACATCTCAAACTCAACTTTTGAAATTCCTATTGAGTTGCATTGGGCAAAACTGAAGTTGAGTTAAATTTAATGAGTCTTAACTTCTATGTTGTGAAACCACTTGAAACACATCTGCGACATAGTTTTTTACAGAAATGAACTGTTTTGAACAGTTTCCTGGTGGAAAACAAGCGTCACACATGTGTACACAAAGTGAATTTCAGGCCCTGAAACGCTGTATGGTGAAATAAGGTTACCTTCAACTCTAACGCTGTGTAAAGTCAAAGTACTCTGGTAAAAGCAGTTCTAAATGATGAAATCCCCAGTACCCTTATGGTTAAGAACTGTTTGGATGGTTTCCCCAACTGTTTTTCAAAGTGCACTTCAAATCTTAAACTCACCTTTTGAAATCCCCATTAACTTGCAATGGACAAAACTGAAGTTGAGTGAAACTCAATGAGTCTTAACTTCTATGTTGTGAAACCACTTGAAACACATCTGTGACATAGTTTTTACAGAAATGAACTGTTTTGAACAGTATCCTGGTGGAAAACAAGCCGTCACACATGTGTACACAAAGTGATTTTCAGCCCTGAAACGCAAGTTATGGTGATTTCAGGTTACCTTCAACTCTAACTCTGTGGAAAGTCAAAATACTCTGGTAAAAGCAGTTCTAAATGATGAAATCCCCAGTACCCTTATGGTTAAGAACTGTTTGGATGGTTTCCATGCTGTTTTTCAAAGTGCAATTCAACATCTCAAACTCAACTTTTGAAATTCCTATTGAGTTGCATTGGGCAAGAACTGAAGTTGAGTTAAATTTAATGAGTCTTAACTTCTATGTTGTGAAACCACTTAAAACACATCTGCGACATAGTTTTTTACAGAAATGAACTGTTTTGAACAGTTTCCTGGTGGACAACAAGGCGTCACACATGTGTACACAAAGTGAATTTCAGGCCCTGAAACGCTGCTTATGGTGAAATAAGGTTACCTTCAACTCTAACGCTGTGTAAAGTCAAAGTACTCTGGTAAAAGCAGTTCTAAATGATGAAATCCCCAGTACCCTTATGGTTAAGAACTGTTTGGATGGTTTCCCAACTGTTTTTCAAAGTGCACTTCACATCTTAAACTCACCTTTTGAAATCCCCATTAACTTGCAATGGACAAAACTGAAGTTGAGTGAAACTCAATGAGTCTTAACTTCTATGTTGTGAAACCACTTGAAACACATCTGTGACATAGTTTTTACAGAAATAAACTGTTTTGAACAGTATCCTGGTGGAAAACAAGCCGTCACACATGTGTACACAAAGTGATTTTCAGCCCTGAATCGCTAAGCGCGTATGGTGATTTCAGGTTACCTTCAACTCTAACTCTGTGGAAAGTCAAAATACTCTGGTAAAAGCAGTTCTAAATGATGAAATCCCCAGTACCCTTATGGTTAAGAACTGTTTGGATGGTTTCCCACTGTTTTTCAAAGTGCAATTCAACATCTCAAACTCAACTTTTGAAATTCCTATTGAGTTGCATTGGGCAAAAACTGAAGTTGAGTTAAATTTAATGAGTCTAAACTTCTATGTTGTGAAACCACTTGAAACACATCTGCGACATAGTTTTTTACAGAAATGAACTGTTTTGAACAGTTTCCTGGTGGAAAACAAGCAGTCACACATGTGTACTCAAAGAGAATTTCAGGCCCTGAAACGCGCTATGGTGAAATAAGGTTACCTTCAACTCTAACGCTGTGTAAAGTCAAAATACTCTGGTAAAAGCAGTTCTAAATGATGAAATCCCCAGTACCCTTATGGTTAAGAACTGTTTGACTGGTTTCCCAACTGTTTTTCAAAGTGCACTTCACATCTTAAACTCACCTTTGAAATCCCCATTAACTTGCAAATGGACAAAACTGAAGTTGAGTGAAACTCAATGAGTCTTAACTTCTATGTTGTGAAACCACTTGAAACACATCTGTGACATAGTTTTTTACAGAAATAAACTGTTTTGAACAGTATCCTGGTGGAAAACAAGCCGTCACACATGTGTACACAAAGTGATTTTCAGCCCTTGAAACGCGTTATGGTGATTTCAGGTTACCTTCAACTCTAACTCTGTGGAAAGTCAAAATACTCTGGTAAAAGCAGTTCTAAATGATGAAATCCCCAGTACCCTTATGGTTAAGAACTGTTTGGATGGTTTCCCACTGTTTTCAAAGTGCAATTCAACATCTCAAACTCAACTTTTGAAATCCTATTGAGTTGCATTGGGCAAAAACTGAAGTTGAGTTAAATTTAATGAGTCTAAACTTCTATGTTGTGAAACCACTTGAAACACATCTTTAACATAGTTTTTTACAGAAATGAACTGTTTTGAACAGTTTCCTGGTGGAAAAACAAGTCACACACATGTGTACACAAAGAGAATTTCAGGCCCTGAAACGCGTTATGGTGAAATAAGGTTACCTTCAACTCTAACGCTGTGTAAAGTCAAAGTACTCTGGTAAAAGCAGTTCTAAATGATGAAATCCCCAGTACCCTTATGGTTAAGAACTGTTTGGATGGTTTCCCAACTGTTTTTCAAAGTGCACTTCACATCTTAAACTCACCTTTTGAAATCCCCATTAACTTGCAATGGACAAAACTGAAGTTGAGTGAAACTCAATGAGTCTTAACTTCTATGTTGTGAAACCACTTGAAACACATCTGTGACATAGTTTTTTACAGAAATAAACTGTTTTGAACAGTATCCTGGTGGAAAACAAGCCGTCACACATGTGTACACAAAGTGATTTTCAGCCCTTGAAACGCGTTATGGTGATTTCAGGTTACCTTCAACTCTAACTCTGTGGAAAGTCAAAATACTCTGGTAAAAGCAGTTCTAAATGATGAAATCCCCAGTACCCTTATGGTTAAGAACTGTTTGGATGGTTTCCATGCTGTTTTTCAAAGTGCAATTCAACATCTCAAACTCAACTTTTGAAATTCCTATTGAGTTGCATTGGGCAAAAAACTGAAGTTGAGTTAAACTTAATGAGTCTAAACTTCTATGTTGTGAAACCACTTGAAACACATCTGTGACATAGTTTTTTACAGAAATGAACTGTTTTGAACAGTTTCCTGGTGGAAAACAAGGTGTCACACATGTGTACACAAAGAGAATTTCAGGCCCTGAAACGCGTTATGGTGAAATAAGGTTACCTTCAACTCTAACGCTGTGTAAAGTCAAAGTACTCTGGTAAAAGCAGTTCTAAATGATGAAATCCCCAGTACCCTTATGGTTAAGAACTGTTTGGATGGTTTTCCAACTGTTTTTCAAAGTGCACTTCACATCTTAAACTCACCTTTTGAAATCCCCATTAACTTGCAATGGACAAAACTGAAGTTGAGTAAAACTCAATGAGTCTTAACTTCTATGTTGTGAAAGCACTTGAAACACATCTGTGACATAGTTTTTTACAGAAATAAACTGTTTTGAACAGTATCCTGGTGGAAAACAAGGCGTCACACATGTGTACACAAAGTGATTTTCAGCCCTTGCAACGCGGCTATGGATTTCAGGTTACCTTCAACTCTAACTCTGTGGAAAGTCAAAATACTCTGGTAAAAGCAGTTCTAAATGATGAAATCCCTAGTATCTTTTATGGTTAAGAACTGTTTGGATGGTTCCCCACTGTTTTTCAAAGTGCAATTCAACATCTCAAACTCAACTTTTGAAATTCCTATTGAGTTGCATTGGGCAAAAACTGAAGTTGAGTTAAATTTAATGAGTCTTAACTTCTATGTTTTGAAACCACTTAAAACACATCTGCGACATAGTTTTTTACAGAAATGAACTGTTTTGAACAGTTTCCTGGAAACAAGGCGTCACACATGTGTACACAAAGTGATTTTCAGGTCCTGAAACGCTGCTATGGTGAAATAAGGTTACCTTCAACTCTAACGCTGTGTAAAGTCAAAGTACTCTGGTAAAAGCAGTTCTAAATGATGAAATCCCAGTACCCTTATGGTTTAGAACTGTTTGATGGTTTCCCCAACTGTTTTCAAAGTGCACTTCAACATCTTAAACTCACCTTTGAAACCCCATTAACTTGCAATGGACAAAAACTGAAGTTGAGTGAAACTCAATGAGTCTTAACTTCTATGTTGTGAAACCACTTGAAACACATCTGCGACATAGTTTTTTACAGAAATGAACTGTTTTGAACAGTTATCCTGGTGGAAAACAAGCTGTCACACATGTGTACACAAAGTGATTTTCAGCCCTTGAAACGCTGCTATGGTGATTTCCCAGGTTACCTTCAACTCTAACTCTGTGGAAAGTCAAAATACTCTGGTAAAAGCAGTTCTAAATGATGAAATCCCCAGTACCCTTATGGTTAAGAACTGTTTGGATGGTTTCCCAACTGTTTCTCATAGTGCAATTCAACATCTCAAACTCAACTTTTGAAATTCCTATTGAGTTGCATTGGCAAAAACTGAAGTTGAGTTAAATTTAATGAGTCTTAACTTCTATGTTGTGAAACACTTGAAACACATCTGCAACATAGTTTTTACAGAAAATGAACTGTTTTGAACAGTATCCTGGTGGAAAACAAGCGTCACACATGTGTACACAAAGTGAATTTTCAGGCCCTGAAACGCTGCTATGGTGAAATAAGGTTACCTTCAACTCTAACGCTGTGTAAAGTCAAAATACTCTGGTAAAAGCAGTTCTAAATGATGAAATCCCCAGTACCCTTATGGTTAAGAACTGTTTGATGGTTTCCCACTGTTTTTCAAAGTGCAATTCAACATCTCAAACTCACCTTTTGAAATTCCTATTGAGTTGCATTGGGCAAAAACTGAAGTTGAGTTAAATTTAATGAGTCTTAACTTCTATGTTTTGAAACCACTTAAAACACATCTGCTATATAGTTTTTACAGAAATGAACTGTTTTGAACAGTTTCCTGGTGGAAAACAAGGCGTCACACATGTGTACACAAAGTGAATTTCAGGCCCTGAAACGCGTTATGGTGAAATAAGGTTACCTTCAACTCTAACGCTGTGTAAAGTCAAAGTACTCTGGTAAAAGCAGTTCTAAATGATGAAATCCCCAGTACCCTTATGGTTAAGAACTGTTTGGATGGTTTCCAACTGTTTTTCAAAGTGCACTTCACATCTTAAACTCACCTTTGAAATCCCCTATTAACTTGCAATGGACAAAACTGAAGTTGAGTGAAACTCAATGAGTCTCAACTTCTATGTTGTGAAACCACTTGAAACACATCTGTGACATAGTTTTTACAGAAATGAACTGTTTTGAACAGTATCCTGGTGGAAAACAAGCCGTCACACATGTGTACACAAAGTGATTTTCAGCCCTTGAAACGCTATGGTGATTTCCCAGGTTACCTTCAACTCTAACTCTGTGGAAAGTCAAAATACTCTGGTAAAAGCAGTTCTAAATGATGAAATCCCCAGTACCCTTATGGTTAAGAACTGTTTGGATGGTTTCCCCACTGTTTTCAAAGTGCAATTCAACATCTCAAACTCAACTTTTGAAATTCCTATTGAGTTGCATTGGGCAAGAACTGAAGTTGAGTTAAATTTAATGAGTCTTAACTTCTATGTTGTGAAACCACTTGAAACACATCTAGTTATATAGTTTTTACAGAAATGAACTGTTTTGAATAGTTTCCTGGTGGAAAACAAGGCGTCACACATGTGTACACAAAGTGATTTTCAGGCCCTGAAATGCGCTATGGTGAAATAAGGTTACCACTTAACTCTAACGCTGTGTAAAGTCAAAAGTACTCTGGTAAAAGCAGTTCTAAATGATGAAATCCCCAGTACCCTTATGGTTAAGAACTGTTTGGATGGTTTCCCAACTGTTTTTCAAAGTGCACTCAACATCTTAAACTCACTTTGAAATCCCCATTAACTTGCAATGGACAAAAACTGAAGTTGAGTGAAACTCAATGAGTCTTAACTTCTATGTTATGAAACCACTTTGAAACACATCTGTGACATAGTTTTTTACAGAAATAAACTGTTTTGAACAGTATCCTGGTGGAAAACAAGCGCACACATGTGTACACAAAGTGATTTTCAGCCCTTGAAACGCTATGGTGATTTCAGGTTACCTTCAACTCTAACTCTGTGTAAAGTCAAAATACTCTGGTAAAAGCAGTTCTAAATGATGAAATCCCTCAGTACCCTTATGGTTAAGAACTGTTTGGATGGTTTCCCCACTGTTTTTCAAAGTGCAATTCAACATCTCAAACTCAACTTTTGAAATTCCTATTGAGTTGCATTGGGCAAAACTGAAGTTGAGTTAAATTTAATGAGTCTAACTTCTATGTTGTGAAACCACTTAAAACACATCTGCGACATAGTTTTTACAGAAATGAACTGTTTTGAACAGTTTCCTGGTGGACAACAAGGCGTCACATATGTGTGAAAGACTTGAAACACAAGTGAATTTCAGGCCCTGAAACGCACAAGTATGGTGAAATAAGGTTACCTTCAACTCTAACGCTGTGGAAAGTCAAAATACTCTGGTAAAAGCAGTTCTAAATGATGAAATCCCCAGTACCCTTATGGTTAAGAACTGTTTGGATGGTTTCCCCACTGTTTTTCAAAGTGCAATTCAATATCTCAAACTCAACTTTTGAAATTCCTATTAACTTGCAATGGACAAAAACTGAAGTTGAGTTAAATTTAATGAGTCTTAACTTCTATGTTGTGAAACCACTTGAAACACATCTGTGACATAGTTTTTACAGAAATGAACTGTTTTGAACAGTTTCCTGGTGGAAAACAAGCGTCACACATGTGTACACAAAGAGATTTTCAGGCCCTGAAACGCTAAGTTATGGTGATATCAGGTTACCTTCAACTCTAACTCTGTGGAAAGTCAAATACTCTGGTAAAAGCAGTTCTAAAATGATGAAACTCTGTACCTTTTATGGTTAAGAACTGTTTGATGGTTTCCCCACTGTTTTTCAAAGTGCAATTCAACATCTCAAACTCACCTTTGAAATCCCTATTGAGTTGCATTGGCAAAAACTGAAGTTGAGTTAAATTTAATGAGTCTTAACTTCTATGTTGTGAAACCACTTGAAACACATCTGCGATATAGTTTTTACAGAAATGAACTGTTTTGAACAGTTTCCTGGTGGAAAACAAGGCGCCACACATGTGTACACAAAGTGAATTTCAGGCCCTGAAACGCAAGTATGGTGAAATAAGGTTACCTTCAACTCTAACGCTGTGGAAAGTCAAAATACTCTGGTAAAAGCAGTTCTAAATGATGAAATCCCCAGTACCCCTTATGGTTAAGAACTGTTTGATGGTTTCCAACTGTTTTTCAAAGTGCAATTCAACATCTCAAACTCACTTTTGAAATTCCTATTGAGTTGCATTGGGCAAAACTGAAGTTGAGTTACAATTTCAATGAGTCTTAACTTCTATGTTGTGAAACCACTTGAAACACATCTGACATAGTTTTTACAGAAATGAACTGTTTTGAACAGTTTCCTGGTGGAAAACAAGCCGTCACACATGTGTACACAAAGTGATTTTTCAGGCCCTAAAACGCTGTTATGGTGAAATAAGGTTACCTTCAACTCTAACGCTGTGTAAAGTCAAAGTACTCTGGTAAAAGCAGTTCTAAATGATGAATTCCCCTGTACCCTTTATGGTTAAGAACTGTTTGGATGGTTTCCCAACTGTTTTTCAAAGTGCACTTCACACATCTAAACTCACCTTTTGAAATCCCCATTGACTTGCAATGGGACAAAAACTGAAGTTGAGTGAAACTCAATGAGTCTTAACTTCTATGTTGTGAAACCACTTGAAACACATCTGTGACATAGTTTTTTACAGAAATAAACTGTTTTGAACAGTATCCTGGTGGAAAACAAGGCGTCACACATGTGTACACAAAGTGATTTTCAGCCCTTGAAACGCTAGCTATGGTGATTTCAGGTTACCTTCAACTCTAACTCTGTGTGAAAGTCAAAATACTCTGGTAAAAGCAGTTCTAAATGATGAAATCCCCAGTACCCTTTATGGTTAAGAACTGTTTGGATGGTTTCCCAACTGTTTTTCAAAGTGCACTTCAACATCTCAAACTCAACTTTTGAAATTCCTATTGAGTTGCATTGGGTAAAAACTGAAGTTGAGTTAAATCTCAATGAGTCTTAACTTCTATGTTGTGAAACCACTTGAAATACATCTGTGACATAGTTTTTTACAGAAATGAACTGTTTTGAACAGCTCCTGGTGGAAACAAGCCGTCACACATGTGTACACAAAGTGAATTTCAGCCCTTGAAACGCAGGTATGGTGATTTCAGGTTACCTTCAACTCTAACTCTGTGGAAAGTCAAAATACTCTGGTAAAAAGTAGTTTAAATGATGAAATCCCCAGTACCCTTATGGTTAAGAACTGTTTGATGGTTTCCCCTACTGTTTTCAAAGTGCAATTCAACATCTCAAACTCAACTTTGAAATCCCCTATTGAGTTGCAAATGGACAAAACTGAAGTTGAGTTAAATTTAATGAGTCTTAACTTCTATGTTGTGAAACCACTTGAAACACATCTGTGCACATAGTTTTTACAGAAATGAACTGTTTTGAACAGTTTCCTGGTGGAAAACAAGGCGTCACGACATGTGTACAAAGTGAATTTTCAGGCCCTGAAACGCTATGGTGAAATAAGGTTACCTTCAACTCTAACGCTGTGTAAAGTCAAAGTACTCTGGTAAAAGCAGTTCTAAATGATGAAATCCCAGTACCCTTATGGTTAAGAACTGTTTGGGATGGTTCCCCACTGTTTTTCAAGTGCATCAACATCTCAAACTCAACTTTAGAAATCCCTATTAAGTTGCATTGGGCACAACTGAAGTTGAGTTAAATTTAGTGAGTCTAAACTTCTATGTTGTGAAACCACTTAAAACACAGTATGTATAGTTTTGACAGAAATGAACTGTTTTGAAACACATCCTGGTGGAAAACAAGCGTCACACATGTGTACACAAAGAGAATTTCAGCAGTGAAACGTATATGGTGGAATAAGGTTACCTTCAACTCTAACGCTGTGTACAGTCAAAGTGACTCTGGTTCAGCAGTTCTAAAATGATGAAACTTAGTATATGGTTAAAACTGTTTCATGGTTTCCCCACTTTTTTCAAAGTGCATTCACATCTCAAACTCACCTTGTGAAAGTCCTATTGAGTTGCATTAATACTGAAGTTGAGTTAAATTTAATGAGTCTTAAATTCTATGAAACTAATTTACATCATTATATAGTTTAACAGAAATGAACTGTTTTGAACACTTTCCTGGTGGACAACAAGGCGTACAAGCACTCAGTGCCCTGTGAACGCAAGTATGGTGATAAGGTTACCTTCAACTGGAACGCTGTAAAGTCAAAAAGTACCAAAAAGCAGTTCTTAAATGAAAATCCCCAGTACCCTGTTAAGAACTGTTTGGATGGTTTAACTGTTTTCAAAGTGCAATTCAACATCTCAAACCAACTTTTGAAATTCCATTGAGTTGCATTGGGACAAAACTGAAGTTGAGTTAAAATTTAGTGAGTCTAAACTTCTATGTTGTGAAACCACTTAAAACACATCTGCTACATATAGTTTTTTACAGAAATGAACTGTTTTGAACATTAGCTCTGGTGGAAAACAAGCTGTCCACATGTGTACACAAAGTGATTTTCAGGCCCTGAAAGCTGCTTATGGTGAAATAAGGTTACCTTCAACTCTAACGCTGTGTAAAGTCAAAATACTCTGGTAAATGCAGTTCTAAATGATGAAATCTTGTGCACCCTTATGGTTAAGAACTGTTTGATGGTTTCCCCAACTGTTTTTCAAAGTGCACTTCAACATCTTAAACTCACCTTTTGAAATCCCTATTGAACTTGCAATTGGACAAAACTGAAGTTGAGTTAAATTTAACTGAGTCTTAACTTCTATGTTGTGAAACTACTTGAAACACATCTGTGACATATAGTTTTTACAGAAATAAACTGTTTTGAACAGTATCCTGGTGGAAAACAAGGCGTCACACATGTGTACACAAAGTGATTTTCAGGCCCTGAACGCTAAGTATGGTGAATTCAGGTTACCTTCAACTCTAACGCTGTGGTAAAGTCAAAAGTACTCTGGGTAAAAAGCAGTTCTAAATGATGAAACTCAGTACCCTATGGTTAAGAACTGTTTGGATGGTTTCCCAATTGTTTTTCAAAGTGCACTTCAATATCCTCAAACTCACCTTTTGAAATCCCTATTGAGCTGCAATGGGCAAAACTGAAGTTGAGTTAAACTCAATGAGTCTTAACTTCTATGTTTTGAAACCACTTGAAAACATCTAGCATATAGTTTTTTACAGAAACGAAACTGTTTTGAACAGTTTCCTGGTGGACAACAAGGCGCCACACATGTGTACACAAAGTGAATTTCAGGCCCTTGAAATGCAAGTATGGTAAAATAAGGTTACCTTCAACTCTAACGCTGTGTAAAGCCAAAGTAATTCCTGGTAAAAGCAGTTCTAAATGATGAAATCCCCAGTACCCTTATGGTTAAGAACTGTTTGATGGTTTCCTAAACTGTTTTTCAAAGTGCACTTCACATCATAAACTCAGCTTTTGAAATCTAATAACTGTGTATGGCAAAAACTGAAGTTGGAGTGAAACTCAACGAGTCTTAACTTCTAGTGTTGTGAAACCGATTTGTTTAAACACATCTGTGACATAGTTTTACAGAAATAAACTGTTTTGAATAGTAGTCCTGGTGGAAAATAAGCTGTCACACATGTGTACACAAAGTGATTTTCAGGCCCCTTAAACGTGTTATGGTGATTTTCAGGTTACCTACAACTCTAACTCTGTGAAAGTCAAAAATACTCTGGTAAAAGCAGTTCTAAAATGATGAAATCCCCAGTACCCTTATGGTTAAGAACTGTTTGGACGGTTTCTCAACCGTTTTCAAAGTGCAATTCAATATCTCAAACTCAACTTTTGAAATTCCTATTAACTTGCATTTGGCAAAAACTGAAGTTGAGTTAAATTTAATGAGTCTTAACTTCTATGTTGTGAAACCACTTAAAACACATCTGGCATATAGTTTTTACAGAAACAGAACTGTTTTGAAATACCTTCCTGGTGGACAACAAGGCGTCACACATGTGTACACAAAGTGAATTTCAGGCCCTGAAACGCGCTATGGTGAAATAAGGTTACCTTCAACTCTAACGCTGTGTAAAGTCAAAGTACTCTGGTAAAAGCAGTTCTAAATGATGAAATCCCCAGCACCTTCTATGGTTAAGAACTGTTTGATGGTTTCCCAACTGTTTTCAAAGTGCAATTCAACATCTCAAACTCACCTTTGAAATTCTCTTTAATTGTTGCATTGGGCAAAAACTGAAGTTGAGTGGAAACTTAATGAGTCTTAACTTCATGTTGTGAAAAGACTTTGAAACACATCTGTGACATAGTTTTTACAGAAATGAACTGCTTTGAAATAGCATCCTGGTGGAAAACAAGCCCACACATGTGTACACAAAGTGAATTTTCTGTACCCTTGAAACGCTGCTATATGGTGATTTAAGGTTACCTTCAACTCTAACTCTGTGGAAAAGTCAAAAATACTCTGGTAAAAAGCAGTTCTAAAATGATGAAATCCCCAGTACCCTTTATGGTTAAGAACTGTTTGGATGGTTTCCCCATTGTTTTTCAAAGTGCAATTCAACATCTAAAACTCACCTTTTGAAATTCCTATTGAGTTGCATTGGGCAAAACTGAAGTTGGAGTTAAATTCTAGTGAGTCTAAACTTCTATGTTGTGAAACCACTTGAAACACATCTGCGAGCATAGTTTTTACAGAAATGAACTGTTTTGGAAAGTTTCCTGGTGGAAAACAAGGCGTCGCACATATGTACACAAAGTGAATTTGTGGCCCTGAAACGCGTTATGGTGAAATAAGGTTACCTTCAACTCTAACGCTGTGTAAAAGTCAAAAGTACTCTGGTAAAAAGCAGTTCTAAAATGATGAAATCCCTCTGTACCCTTACATGGTTAAGAACTGTTTGGATGGTTTCCTAACTGTTTTTCAAGCGTGCATTTACATCTTAAACTCACCTTTTGAAATCCCCATTAACTTGCAATGGACAAAAACTGAAGTTGAGTGAAACTCAATGAGTCTTAACTTCTATGTTGTGAAATCACTTTGAAACACATCTGTGACATATAGTTTTTACAGAAATAAACTGTTTTGAATAGTATCCTGGTGGAAAACAAGGCTGTCACACATGTGTATTACACAAAGTGATTTTCAGCCCTTTGAACGCTAAGTATGGTGATTTCCAGGTTACCTTCAACTCTAACTCTGTGTAAAGTCAAAATATTCTATGGTAAAAGCAGTTCTAAATGATGAAATCTCTAGTACCCTTATGGTTAAGAACTGTTTGGATGGTTTCCCAACTGTTTTTCAAAGTGCACCCAACATCTCAACCTACCCTTTGGAAATTCCTATTGAGTTGCATTGGCAAAAAACTGAAGTTGAGTTAAATTTAATGAGTCTTAACTTCTGTATTTTGAAACCACTTAAAACACATCTGCGAATAGTTTTTTACAGAAACGAACTGTTTTGAACAGTTTCCTGGTGGACAACAAGGCGTCACACATGTGTACACAAAGTGAATTTCAGGCCCTGAAACGCTGCTATGGTGAAATAAGGTTACCTTCAACTCTAACGCTTGTAAAGTCAAAGTACTCTGGTAAATGCAGTTCTAAATGATGAAATCCCCAGTACCCTTTAAGGTTAAGAACTGTTTGATGGTTTCCCAACTGTTTTCAAAGTGCACTTCACATCTTAAACTCAGCTTTGAAATCCCCATTAACTCGCAATGGAAAAACTGAAGTTGGAGTGAAACTCACTGAGTCTTAATCTTATGTTTTGAAAATCATTAAAACACATCTGCGATATAGTTTTTTAGAAATGAACTGTTTTGAACAGTTTCTGGTGGAAACAAGGCGTCACACATGTGTACACAAAGAATTTCAGGCCCTGAAGCGTTATGGTGAAATAAGGTTACCTTCAACTCTAACGCTGTGTAAAGTCAAAATACTCTGGTAAAGCAGTTCTAAATGATAAATCCCAGTACCCTTATGGTTAAGAACTGTTTGGATGGTTTCCCCACTGTTTTTCAAAGTGCAATTCAATATCTCACACTCACCTTTTGAAATTCCTATTGAGTTGCATTGGGCAAAAACTGAAGTTGAGTTAAATTTAATGAGTCTTAACTTCTATGTTTTGAAACCACTTAAAACACATCTGCGACATAGTTTTTACGAAGCGAACTGTTTTGAACAGTTTCCTGGTGGACAACAAGCGTCACACATGTGTACACAAAGTGAATTTCAGGCCCTGAAGAGCGTTATGGTGAAATAAGGTTACCTTCAACTCTAACCTGTGTAAAGTCAAAGATACTCTGGTAAATGCAGTTCTAAATGATGAAATCCCCAGTACCCTTATGGTTAAGAACTGTTTGGATGGTTTCCAAACTGTTTTCAAAGTGCACTTCACATCTTAAACTCAGCTTTTGAAATCCCCATTAACTTGCAATGGACAAAAACTGAAGTTGAGTGAAACTCAATGAGTCTTAACTTCTATGTTGTGAAACCACTTGAAACACATCTGTGACATAGTTTTTTACAGAAATAACTGTTTTGAACAGTATCCTGGTGGAAAACAAGCCGTCACACATGTGTACACAAAGTGATTTTCAGCCCTTGAAACGCGTTATAGGTGATTTCAGGTTTCCTCAACTCTAACTCTGTGGAAAGTCAAAATACTCTGGTAAAAGCAGTTCTAAATGATGAAATCCCAGTAACCTTATGGTTAAGAACTGTTTGGATGGTTTCCCCACTGTTTTTCAAAGTGCAATTCAACATCTCAAACTCAACTTTTGAAATTCCTATTGAGTTGCATTGGGCAAAAACTGAAGTTGAGTTAAATTTAATGAGTCTAAACTTCTATGTTGTGAAACCACTTGAAATACATCTGCGACATAGTTTTTTACAGAAATGAACTGTTTTGAACAGTTTCCTGGTGGAAAACAAGGCGTCCACTAATGTACACAAAGAAATTTCAGGCCCTGAAATGCGTTATGGTGAAATAAGGTTACCTTCAACTCTACGCTGTGTAAAGTCAAAAGTACTCTGGTAAAAGCAGTTCTAAATGATGAAATCCCAATCCCTTATGGTTAAGAACTGTTTGGATGGTTTCCCAACTGTTTTCAAAGTGCACTTACATCTTAAACTCACCTTTTGAAATCCCATTAACTTGCAATGGACAAAAACTGAAGTTGAGTGAAACTCAATGAGTCTTACTTCTATGTTGTAAATCCACTTGAAACACATCTGTGACATAGTTTTTTACAAAAATAAACTGTTTTGAACAGTATCCTGGTGGAAAACAAGCTGTCACACATGTGTACACAAAGTGATTTTCAGCCCTTGAAACACGTTATGGTGATTTCAGGTTACCTTCAACTCTAACTCTGTGGAAAGTCAAAATACTCTGGTAAAAGCAGTTCTAAATGATGAAATCCCCAGTACCCTTATGGTTAAGAACTGTTTGGATGGTTTCCCCACTGTTTTTCAAAGTGCAATTCAACATCTCAAACTCAACTTTTGAAATTCCTATTGAGTTGCATTGGGCAAAAACTGAAGTTGAGTTAAATTTAATGAGTCTTAAATTCTATGTTGTGAAACCACTTAAAACACATCTGCGACATAGTTTTTAACAGAAATGAACTGTTTTGAACACTTTCCTGGTGGACAACAAGGCGTCACACATGTGTACACAAAGTGAATTTCAGGCCCTGAAACGCGTTATGGTGAAATAAGGTTACCTTCAACTCTAGCAGCTGTGCTAAAGTCAAAGTACTCTGGTAAAAGCAGTTCTAAATGATGAAATCCCCATTACCACTTATGGTTAGAACTGTTTGGATGGTTTCCCAACTGTTTTCAAAGTGCAATTCAACATTAAACTCAACTTTAGAAATTCCTTTTGAGTTGCATTGGGCAAAAACTGAAGTTGAGTTAAATTTAGTGAGTCTAAACTTCTATGTTGTGAAACCACTTAAAACACATCTGCGACATAGTTTTTTACAGAAATGAACTGTTTGAACGGTTTCACAAGTGACAACAAGTCGCACACATGTGTACCAAAGTGATTTTCAGGCCCTGAACGCGTTATGGTGAAATAAGGTTACCTTCAACTCTAGCTATTGCTAAAGTCAAAGTACTCTGGTAAATGCAGTTCTAAATGATGAAATCCCCAGTACCCTTATGGTTAAGAACTGTTTGGATGGTTTCCCAACTGTTTTTCAATGCACTTCACATCTTAAACTTCAGCTTTTGAAATCCCCATTAACTTGCAATGGACAAAAACTGAAGTTGAGTGAAACTCACTGAGTCTTAACTTCTATGTTGTGAGAACCACTTGGAAACACATCTGTGACTAGTTTTTTACAGAAATAAACTGTTTTGAACAGTATCCTGGTGGAAAACAACCGTCACACATGTGTACACAAAGTGATTTTCAGCTTGAAAGCTTAACGTTATGGTGATTTCAGGTTACCTTCAACTCTAACTCTGTGTAAAGTCAAAATACTCTGGTAAAAGCAGTTCTAAATGATGAAATCCCAGTACCCTTATGGTTAAGAACTGTTTGGATGGTTTCCCCACTGTTTTTCAAAGTGCAATTCAATATCTCACACTCACCTTTTGAAATTCCTATTGAGTTGCATTGAGGCAAAGGAAACTGAAGTTGAAGCTTAAATTTAATGAGTCTAACTTCTATGTTTTGAAACCACTTAAAACACATCTGCGACACTAGTTTTACGAAACAACTGTTTTGAACAGTTTCCTGGTGGACAACAAGGCGTCACACATGTGTACCAAAGTGAATTTCAGGCCTGAAACAAGTTATGGTAAAAATAAGGTTACCTTCAACTCTAACGCTGTGTAAAGTCAAAGTACTCTGGTAAATGCAGTTCTAAATGATGAAATCCCCAGAACCCTTATGGTTAAGAACTTGTTTGGATGGTTTCCCAACTGTTTTTCAAAGTGCACTTCACATCTTAAACTCAGCTTTTGAAATCCCCATTAACTTGCAATGGACAAAAACTGAAGTTGAGTGAAACTCAATGAGTCTTAACTTCTATGTTGTGAAACCTATTGAAACACATCTGCGACATAGTTTTACAGAAATAACTGTTTTGAACAGTATCCTGGTGGAAAACAAGCCGTCACACATGTGTACACAAAGTGATTTTCAGCCCTTGAAGCGGTTATGGTGATTTCAGGTTACCTACAACTCTAACTCTGTGAAAGTCAAAATACTCTGGTAAAGCAGTTCTAAATATAAATCCCAGTAACCTTATGGTTAGAACTGTTTGGATGATTTCTCAACTGTTTTTCAAAGTGCAATTCAACATCTCAAACTCAACTTTTGAAATTCCTATTGAGTTGCATTGGGCAAAAACTGAAGTTGAGTTAAATTTAATGAGTCTTAACTTCTATGTTTGAAACCACTTGAAACACATCTGACATAGTTTTTACAGAAATGAACTGTTTTGAACACTTTCCTGGTGGACAACAAGGCGTCACACATGTGTACACAAGATGAATTTCAGGCCCTGAACAGCGTTATGGTGAAATAAGGTTACCTTCAACTCTACGCTGTGTAAAGTCAAAGTACTCTGGTTAAAGCAGTTCTAAATGATGAAATCCCAGTTACCCTTATGGTTAAGAACTGTTTGGATGGTTTCCCAACTGTTTTCAAAGTGCAATTCAACATCTCAAACTCAACTTTTGAAATTCCTATTGAGTTGCATTGGGCAAAAACTGAAGTTGAGTTAAATTTAATGAGTCTAAACTTCTATGTTGTGAAACCACTTAAAACACATCTGCGACATAGTTTTTTACAAAAAGAACTTTTTGAACCCTTTTCCCGGTGGACAACAAGGCGTCACACATGTGTACACAAAGTGAATTTCCCGGCCCAAAACCCTTATGGTGAAATAAGGTTAACCCAACTCTACCTTTTTGTAAAGTCAAATACTCTGGTAAAAAACAGTTCTAAATGGTAAAATCCCCAATTTCCCCTTATGGGTTTAAAAACTTTTGGATGGTTTTTCCCCAAATGTTTTCAAAGTGCACTTCACATCTTAAACTCACCTTTTGGGGAAAACCCCATTAACTTGCAATGGACAAAAACTGAAGTTGGGGGTTTAAACTCAATGAGTCTTAACTTCTATGTTTGTGAAACGCGAAACACATCTGTGACATAGTTTTTTTCAGAAATAAACTCTTTGAAAAGTATTTGGGGGAAAACAAACCGTCCCCATGTGTACACAAAGTGATTTTTTAGCCCTTGAAAAAGCATTTTTGGGGGATTTCCCGGTTTACCTTCAACTCTAACTCTGTGGAAAGTCAAAAAACTCTGGTAAAAGCAGTTCTAAAAGATAAATCCCCAGTTTTCCCTTATGGTTAAAAACTGTTTGGATGGTTTCCCCCTTTTTTTTTAAATTTCAATTCAACATCTCAAACTCAACTTTGAAATTCCTTTTGAGTTGCATTGGGCCCAAAAACTTTAAGTTGGAAATTAAAAATTTTTTGAGTCTTAACCTATGTTTTAAACCATTAAAAAACATCCCGCAACATAGTTTTTACGAAATGAACTGTTTTGAACGTTTTTCCCGGTGGAAAACAAGGCGTCACACATGTGTACACAAAAGAGAATTTCCGGGCCCCCGAAACGCGTTATGGTGAAATGGGGTTTCCTTCAACTCTAACGGGGTTTTAAAGTCAAAATACTCTGGTAAAAAAAATTCTAAATGATGAAATCCCAGTACCCTTATGGTTTTAAAAACTTTTTAGATGGTTTCCCCACTGTTTTCAAAGGAATTCAATTCCCCTCACCTTTTTTTCCCATTGAGTTGCATTGGGCAAAACTGAAGTTGAGTTAAAATTTAAAGAGTCTTAACTTCTATGTTTTGGAAAACGCTTAAAAAACATCTGCGACATAGTTTTTTTCAGAAATGAACTGTTTTTAACGGGTTTCCTTTGGGGGAAAAAAAAGGCGTCACACGTGTGTCCAAAATGAATTTCAGGCCCCGAAGGGGGTTATGGTAAAACAGGGGTTTCCTTCAACTCTACGCTGTTTAAAATTAAATACTCTGGTAAAAAAAAATTCTAAATGATGAAATCCCCAGTACCCTTATTTTAAGAACTGTTTGGATGGTTTTTAACTGTTTTTTAAAAATGCACTTCCCTCTTAAACTCACCTTTTTTAAATCCCCCTTAACTTTCAATGGACAAAAAATGAAGTTGGGGTGAAACTCAATGAGTCTTAACTTCTATTTTGTGAATCCACTTGAAACACATTTTGACATAGTTTTTTACAGAAATAAAAAGTTTTGAACAAACCCGGGGGGAAAACAAGCCGTCACAGTTTGGCCACAAAATGATTTTTTAATTGAAACGTTATGGTGATTTCAGGTTACCTTTAACCCAACTCTGTGGAAAGTCAAAAAATCTGGTAAAAGCAGTTCTAAATGATGAAATCCCCCGGGACCCCTTTGGAAGTTTGGTTTTGGATGGTTTCCCCCCTGTTTTTTAAATTTTAATTTTTTAAAACTCAAACTCAACTTTTTGAAATTCCTATTGAGTTGCATTGGGGAAAACTGAAGTTGAGTTAAATTTAATGGTTAAACTTCAAGTTTTGGGGGCCATTAAAAATCTGGGCATAGTTTTTTTCAGAAATGAACTGTTTTTAACAGTTTCCTGGTTTGGGAAAAAAAACGTCCCCCCATGTGTACACAAAAAAAATTTCCCGACCCCCGAAAACAGCGTTATGGTGAAATAAGGTTACCTTCAACTCTAATGCCTGGAAGTCAAAATACCCCGTAAAAGCAGTTCTAAATGATGAAATCCCAATTCCCTTATGGTTAAGAACTGTTTGGATGGCCTATGTTTTCCAAAATGCATTTTTTATCTCAAACCCCCCCAAAAACCCTTTTTAAAACCTATTGGGGTTGCATTGGGCAAAAAATGAAGTTGGGTTAAATTTAATGAGTCTAAACTTCTTGTTTGGGAAAACCCCCAAAAAACATCTGCGACATAGTTTTTTCAGAAAGAACTGTTTTGAACAGTTTTCCTTTTGGGAAAACAAAAGGGGTCCGCAAATTTTTACACAAAAAAAATTTCCCGGCCCCGAAGGGGGTTATGGTGAAATAAAGGGTTTTCAACTCCAAAGCCTTTTAAAGTCAAAATACTCTGGTAAAAACAGTTCTAAAAAATTAAAAACACCCGTACCCTTTTGGTTTAAAAACTTTTTTTTGGAATTTGGGTTTTCCCCATTTTTTCCCAAAATGCAATTTTAACATCTCAAACTCACCTTTTGAAATTCCTATTTGAGTTGCATTGGGCAAAACGAAAATTGGATTTAAAATTTTTTGAATTTTAACCCATAAGTTGGGAAAACCCCTTAAAAAAACATCTCGACATAGTTTTTTCAGAAATGAACTGGTTTTGAACAGTTTCTTGGTGGAAAAACAAGGCGTCACACATGTGTACACAAAAAGTGAATTTCCGGGGCCCTGAAGCAGCGTTATGGTGAAATAAGGTTACCTTCCTCTAGCGGGTGTGTAAAGTCAAAGTACTCTGGTAAAAACAGTTCTTATTAAATCCCAACCCTTATGGGTTAAAAACTGTTTGGATGGTTTTAACTGTTTTCCCAAAATGCACTTCCCTCTTAAACCACCTTTTGTAATCCCCATTAACTTGCAATGTAAAAAAACTGAAGTTGAGTGAAACTCAATGAGTCTTAACTTCTATGTTGTGAAACCACTTGTAAACACATCAGTGACATAGTTTTACAGAAATAAACTGTTTTGAACAGTATCCTGGTGGGAAAAAAAGCCGTCCCCATGTGTACACAAAGTGATTTTTTAGCCCCCTTGGAAACGTTATGGTGATTTCAGGTTACCTTCAACTCTAACTCTGTGGAAAGTCAAAATCTCTGGTAAAAGCAGTTCCCAAATAATGAAATCCCCAATTTCCCTTTGGTTTTAAAAACTGTTTGGATGGTTTCGCACTGTTTCTCATAATTTCAATTCAACATCTCAAACTCAACTTTTGAAATTCCTATTGAGTTGCATTGGGAAAAAATGAAGTTGAGTGAAACTCAATGAGTCTAAACTTCAATGTTGTGAAACCACTTGAAACACATCTGCGACATAGTTTTTTACAGAAATGAACTGTTTTGAACAGTTTCCTGGTGGAAAACAAAGGCGTCACACATGTGTACACAAAGAGAATTTCAGGCCCTGAAACGCTTTATGGTGAAATAAGGTTACCTTCAACTCTAGCGTGTGTAAAGTCAAAGTACTCTGGTAAAAGCAGTTCTAAATGATGAAATCCCCAGTACCCTTATAGTTAAGAACTGTTTGGATGGTTTCCCCACTGTTTTTCAAAGTGCAATTCAATATCTCAAACTCACCTTTTGAAATTCCTATCGAGTTGCATTGGGCAAAAACTGAAGTTGAGTTAAATTTAATGAGTCTTAACTTCTATGTTGTGAAACCACTTCAAACACATCTGCGACATAGTTTTTTACAGAAATGAACTGTTTTCAACAGTTTCCTGGTGGACAACAAGGCGTCACACATGTGTACACAAAGTGATTTTCAGCCCTTGAAGCAGCGTTATGGTGATTTCAGGTTACCTTCAACTCTAACTCTGTGGAAAGTCAAAATACTCTGGTAAAAGCAGTTCTAAAAGATGAAATCCCCAGTACCCTTATGGTTAAGAACTGTTTGGATGGTTTCCCTACTGTTTTTCAAAGTGCAATTCAACATCTCAAACTCAACTTTTGAAATTCCTATTGAGTTGCATTGGGTAAAAACTGAAGTTGAGTTAAATTTAATGAGTCTAAACTTCAATGTTGTGAAACCACTTGAAACACATCTGCGACATAGTTTTTTACAGAAATGAACTGTTTTGAACAGTTTCCTGGTGGAAAACAAAGGCGTCACACATGTGTACACAAAGAGAATTTCAGGCCCTGAAACGCTTTATGGTGAAATAAGGTTACCTTCAACTCTAACGCTGTGTAAAGTCAAAGTACTCTGGTAAAAGCAGTTCTAAATGATGAAATCCCAAGTACCCTTATGGTTAAGAACTGTTTGGATGGTTTCCCAACTGTTTTCAAAGTGCACTTCACATCTTAAACTCACCTTTTGAAATCCCCATTAACTTGCAATGGACAAAAACTGAAGTTGAGTGAAACTTAATGAGTCTTAACTTCTATGTTGTGAAACCACTTGAAATACATCTGTGACATAGTTTTTTACAGAAATAAACTGTTTTGAACAGTATCCTGGTGGAAAACAAGCCGTCACACATGTGTACACAAAGTGATTTTCAGCCCTTACAACGCGTTATGGTGATTTCAGGTTACCTTCAACTCTAACTCTGTGGAAAGTCAAAATACTCTGGTAAAAGCAGTTCTAAATGATAAAATCCCCAGTACCCTTATGTTTAAGAACTGTTTGGATGGTTTCCCCACTGTTTCTCATAGTGCAATTCAACATCTCAAACTCAACTTTTGAAATTCCTATTGAGTTGCATTGGGCAAAAACTGAAGTTGAGTTAAATTTAATGAGTCTAAACTTCTATGTTGTGAAACCACTTGAAACACATCTGCGACATAGTTTTTTACAGAAATGAACTGTTTTGAACAGTTTCCTGGTGGAAAACAAGGCGTCACACATGTGTACACAAAAGAATTTCAGGCCCTGAAGCGTTATGGTGAAATAAGGTTACCTTCAACTCTAACGCTGTGTAAAGTCAAAATACTCTGGTAAAAGCAGTTCTAAATGATGAAATCCCCAGTACCCTTATAGTTAAGAACTGTTTGGATGGTTTCCCCACTGTTTTTCAAAGTGCAATTCAATATCTCAAACTCACCTTTTGAAATTCCTATCGAGTTGCATTGGGCAAAAACTGAAGTTGAGTTAAATTTAATGAGTCTTAACTTCTATGTTGTGAAACCACTTCAAACACATCTGCGACATAGTTTTTTACAGAAATAAACTGTTTTGAACAGTATCCTGGTGGAAAACAAGCCGTCACACATGTGTACACAAAGTGATTTTCAGCCCTTAAGCAGCGTTATGGTGATTTCAGGTTACCTTCAACTCTAACTCTGTGGAAAGTCAAAATACTCTGGTAAAAGCAGTTCTAAATGATAAAATCCCCAGTACCCTTATGTTTAAGAACTGTTTGGATGGTTTCCCCACTGTTTCTCATAGTGCAATTCAACATCTCAAACTCAACTTTTGAAATTCCTATTGAGTTGCATTGGGCAAAAACTGAAGTTGAGTTAAATTTAATGAGTCTAAACTTCTATGTTGTGAAACCACTTGAAACACATCTGCGACATAGTTTTTTACAGAAATGAACTGTTTTCAACAGTTTCCTGGTGGACAACAAGGCGTCACACATGTGTACACAAAGTGATTTTCAGCCCTTGAAACGCGTTATGGTGATTTCAGGTTACCTTAACTCTAACTCTGTGGAAAGTCAAAATACTCTGGTAAAAGCAGTTCTAAAAGATGAAATCCCAGTACCCTTATGGTTAGAACTGTTTGGATGGTTCCTACTGTTTTTCAAAGTGC